>NW_026963314.1:0-45000 GCF_036588685.1 Mytilus trossulus
ATATCCGGTCTCATATGATAGCTTCTTTCACACTGATTCCAAAAATATATAGTTTCTATATACTTTTGTATGTAGAATGGGAGATAATTGGTCACTTCCGGTTTGTTGGAAGACATTTTTAGTCTTCAGTAATCTGTTCATGTATCTATATGACAAAATATATGGATTCTGAGTACTTTTATGTGAAAAAATTGCAAAAATAGCTACTTCCGGTTTTCTAAAGGTCACTTCCGGTAGCCATTTTTCATGGTCATTTGTCACTTAACCTTTTGTATAAGGTCAAATGTCTTTATAATGAACCTTATTGAAGTTATAATCAAATAACCTCATATCAAGACATTGCAGGGGCAACAACTCCTATAAGATGCCATTTAATTGTATAAGACTAAATGTAGCATATCTTCATTACAATAAAGCTGACATTTTGCACTTGTTCTTTAATATGTATCTTTCAAAGTGTCAGAAAAAATGCAAAAACAAGCAAAAGTCACTATTGAGAACTTGACCTTGACCTTTGACCTTGACCTAATTTTCTAAGTTAGGACCCAGGGGACTCAAATAAAAACATTCCAGGGTTATACGGTTAATGGTTTATGAGATAAAAAAACATACCGACAAATTTATTTTGTTAAGGTAGATAACTCCTATAAAATTTCTTCGAATCGCTTCGATTCAAATACGCCAAAAATTACTGAGGATGTAACAAACAATTTGTAAAAAGAATTTTGTCGATATCTTTTTTTGTTACGAAGGAGATGCACACAGATGATAAACAGTGAATAGGGAGATAACTCTCACAAAGAAAATGGTTCGGCTTAGCAGGGTGAAATTTAAAGCGCATAAACTATACGATACAATATGAAAAATATCTAAGCGACATATTGTGAAACAAACATTTATCGCAAGAACAAAATATGGCGGAAAAAAAAAATAATAAATATAAATCAATTGCTTTAAAAAAGCAATTGTAGGGGGTCTTTCCCCCTTTAAAATTAATTGAATTGGGGGGGGGGGGTTGTTTGTTTGTTTGTTTGTTTGTTTGTTTGTTCGTTCGTTTCTGTATGGGGTCTATATTATTGTTACCGGAGAAGTTTCATGTTTAGTTTGGAAAGTTTTTCTTTTATTTTAGGTACAGCGCGCGCGCCACATCACGTGACACGGGTTTATAATAACGAAAAGATAGTCTTTTTATTTCTTTTTAGGTGGGGACGTTAAACAGACAACATCTATAGAGATGGAATGTACACAATGTAATTTCTTTTGTCATTGTAGGAAATTGACATTTTGATGACAGTTCACAAGTAGTGCATGTTTTGGATTTAATTGATCCGGTGTAACTTTAAAACACATTTATTGATTATTTTCTGATAATGTACATTTTTCAGCACCTGTTTGTAACACAGATTAGTATTTCAAACTCGGAGCGGACATTTTATTGTAGGTTTTTACTGAGATTCACGGACCTAGCAAGCTATTTTTACGGCATTGCCATTTCTTTTCTCTAGGAAAAGCTTTGAGAGATATCTGCACCAAGTTTTTTTATAAACGTTAAGTACATGTATGCCCTGCTGACTGCAAATTTTGAGGTCGATTGTACTTGTAGTTTCAGAGAACATGTGGATTTTTTTTCAGAAGTGACGTAAGAACAATATTAAATTTAAATTTTTCTTGAATAATTGAGAGTTTGTTCCTTCAATAAACTATCATGATTAAACAGTCATACAGATTGATTGATTGATTGATTGGTTGATTGATTGATTGATTGATTGATTAGTTGCTTAGTTGGTTGGTTGGTTGGTTGGTTAAACACGTTGGATAGGGTCAATTGAAACACGGAAAAAGAAACAAAGAAGATCTTGGACCCTATATTAAACACATGAGACGGAAACATGATTGATTGATCATGATCATGATTGATTGATTAATTGATTAGTTGGTTGGTTGGTTGGTTGGTTGCTTGCTTGGTTAAACACGTTGGATAGGGTCAATTGAAACACGGAAAAAGAAACAAAGAAGATCTTGGACCCTATATTAAACACATGAGACGGAAACATGATTGATTGATCATGATCATGATTGATTGATTGATTGATTGATTGATTGATTGATTGATTGATTGATTGGTTGGTTGGTTGGTTGGTTGAACCCTATAAGAAACACATGAGACGGAAACATGATTGATTGATTGATCATGATCATTATTGGTTGATTGATCATGATCATGATTGATTGATTGATTGATTGATTGGTTGGTTGGTATGTTGGTTGGTTGGTTGGTTGGTTGAAATTCAAACACACATAAAACTGTTTAAATAGTGCCAAAACCACATAATTTGATGACCTTGACCTTTGACCTAGTAACCTTCGTGAAGGTCATTGCTCCACAAGGTCATTGCAAAAGACCCTATGGGTCAAGGACCTTTTGTTTAAGAGTTTTGCCTAAAAATGGCTTTTTAAAAACCATCGATGGGAGTTATGTCCCTTACATGATAGTAAAATCAATATAGTCATAATGTAAAAAAGTTGCCCCTTGAAGTACCAAGCATTTTTCACTGCTTATTTTTTTTGTATCTATAACCGTTCAAGAGTTATAGCGATATCAAAGACATATGAAAATCTAAAATATGACCTTGACCTTTGACCTTGACCTAATTTTCTAAGTTAGGAATCAGGGGACTCAAATAAAAACATTCCAGGGTTATACGGTTAACGGTTTATGAGTTAAAAAAACATACCGACAAATTTATTCCGTAAAGGTAGATAACTCCTATAAAATTTCATCGAATCGCTTCGATCCAAATTAGCCAAAAATTCCTCAGGATGTAACGAACAATTTGTAAAAAGAATTTTGTCGCTTTCTTATTTTGTTACGAAGGAGATGCACACACATGACAAACAGTGAATAGGGAGATAACTCTTACAAAGAAAATGGTTCAGCTTAGCAGGGTGAAATTTAAAAGCGCATAAACTATACGATACAATATGAAAAAAATCTAAGCGACATATTGCGAAACAAACATTTATCGCAAGAACAAAATTTGGCGGAAGAAAAAAAAAAATAATTAAAAACCAATTGTTCAGAGAACAATTGAAAGTCTTTCCACACTAAAGTAGTTTGTATAAGAAGGTAGTTTCTTTATACTGATGCGATAATGATGGTTTAATTATCTTTTTGAGTGATATAATGGAAATAATATGCTACTTCCGGTGAAATTATTGTCACATCCGGTCTCAAATGATAGCTTCTTTCACACTGATTCCGAAAATATATAGTTTCTATATACTTTTGTATGTAGAATGGGTGATAATGGTTCACTTCCGGTTTGTTGGAAGTCATTTTTAGTCTTCAGTAATCAGTTTATGTACCTATATGACAAAATATATGGATTCTGAGTACTTGTATGTGAAAAAACTGCAAAAAAAACTACTTCCGGTTTTCCCAAGGTCACTTCCGGTAGCCATTTTGTAAGGTCATTTGTCACTTAACCTTTTGTATGAGGTCAAATGTCTTTATAATGAACTTACTTGAAGTTATAATCAAATAACCTCATATCAAGACATTTCAGGGGCAACAACTCCTATAAGATGCCATTTAATTGTATAAGACTAAATGTAGCATATCTTCATTACAATTAGGCAGACATTTTGCACTTGTTCTTTCAGATGTATCTCTCAAAGTGAGGGAGAAAATGCAAAAACAAGCAAAAATCACAATTGAGAACTTGACCTTGACCTTTGACCTTGACCTCATTTTCTAAGTTAGAACCTAGGGGACTCAAATAAAAACATTCCAGGGTTATATGATTAACTGTTTATGAGTTAAATAAACATACCGACAAATTTATTTTGAAAAGGTAGATAACTCCTATAAAATTTCATCGAATCGCTTCGATCCAAATACGCCAAAAATTACTGAGGATGTAACGAACAATTTGTAAAAAGAATTTTGTGGCTATCTTTTTTTGTTACGAAGGAGATACACTCTGATGATAAACAGTGAATAGGGAGATAACTCTTACAAAGAAAATGGTTCGGCTTAGCAGGGTGAAATTTAAAAGCGCATAAACTATACGATACAATCTGAGAAATATCAAAGCGACATATTGCGAAACAAACATTTATCGCAAGAACAAAAGTTGGCGGAAAAAAAAAAATAATAATAATAATAATAATAATAATTAAAAACCAATTGTTCAGAGAACAATTGAAAGTCTTTCCACACCAAAGAAATTTGGATAAGAAGGTAGTTTCTTCATACTGATGCGTTAAATGATGGTTTAATTATCCTTTTGAGTGATATAAGGGAGACAATATGCTACTTCCGGTCAAATGAATGTCACATTCGGTCTCACATGATAGCTTCTTTCACACTGATTCCAAAAATATATAGTTTCTATATACTTTTGTATGTAGAATGGGAGATAATTGGCCACTTCCGGTTTGTTGGAAGTCATTTTTAGTCTTCAGTAATCTGTTCATGTATCTATATGACAAAATATATGGATTCTGAGTACTTTTATGTGAAAAAATTGCAAAAAAAGTTACTTCCGGTTTTCTAAAGGTCACTTCCGGTAGCCATTTTTCAAGGTCATTTGTCACTCAACCTTTTGTATAAGGTCAAATGTCTTTATAATGAACCTAATTGAAGTTATAATCAAATACCCTCATATCAAGACATTCCAGGGGCATCAACTCCTATTAGACGCCATTTAATTGTATAAGACTAAACGTAGCATATCTTCATTACAATAAAGCAGACATTTTGTACTTGTTCTTTTATATGTATCTCTCAAAGTGTCGGAGAAAATGCAAAAACAAGCAAAAGTCACTATTGAGAACTTGACCTTGACCTTTGACCTTGACCTTATTTTCTAAGTTAGGACCCAGGGGACTCAAATAAAAACATTCCAGGGTTATACGGTTAACGGTTTATGAGTTAAAAAAACATACGAAAAAATTTATTCCGTAAAGGTAGATAACTCCTATAAAATTTCATCAAATCGCTTCGATCTAAATACGCCAAAAATTACTGAGGATGTAACGAACAATTTGTAAAAAGAATTTTGTCGCTATCTTTTTTTGTTACGAAGGAGATACGCTTTGATGATAAACAGTGAATAGGGAGATAACTCTTACAAAGAAAATGGTTCTGCTTAGCAGGGTGAAATTCAAAAGCGCATAAACTATACGATACAATATGAGAAATATCTAAGCGACATATTGCGAAACAAACATTTATCGCAAGAACAAAAGTTGGCGGAAAAAAAAAAAAAATAATAATAATAATAATAATAATCAGAACAAAAACAATAAGTCTTTCCACAGAAAAGTGGAAAGACTTAATAATAATAATAATCAGAACAAATACAATAAGTCTTTCCACAGAAAAGTGGAAAGACTTAATTAAAAACCAATTGTTCAGAGAACAATTGAAAGTCTTTCCACACTAAAGTAATTTGGATAAGAAGGTAGTTTCTTTATACTGATGCGATAAATGATGGTTTAATTATCTTTTTGAGTGATATAATGGAGATAATATGCTACTTCCGGTGAAATTAATGTCATATCCGGTCTCATATGATAGCTTCTTTCACACTGATTCCAAAAATATATAGTTTCTATATACTTTTGTATGTAGAATGGGAGATAATTGGTCACTTCCGGTTTGTTGGAAGACATTTTTAGTCTTCAGTAATCTGTTCATGTATCTATATGACAAAATATATGGATTCTGAGTACTTTTATGTGAAAAAATTGCAAAAATAGCTACTTCCGGTTTTCTAAAGGTCACTTCCGGTAGCCATTTTTCATGGTCATTTGTCACTTAACCTTTTGTATAAGGTCAAATGTCTTTATAATGAACCTTATTGAAGTTATAATCAAATAACCTCATATCAAGACATTGCAGGGGCAACAACTCCTATAAGATGCCATTTAATTGTATAAGACTAAATGTAGCATATCTTCATTACAATAAAGCTGACATTTTGCACTTGTTCTTTAATATGTATCTTTCAAAGTGTCAGAAAAAATGCAAAAACAAGCAAAAGTCACTATTGAGAACTTGACCTTGACCTTTGACCTTGACCTAATTTTCTAAGTTAGGACCCAGGGGACTCAAATAAAAACATTCCAGGGTTATACGGTTAATGGTTTATGAGATAAAAAAACATACCGACAAATTTATTTTGTTAAGGTAGATAACTCCTATAAAATTTCTTCGAATCGCTTCGATTCAAATACGCCAAAAATTACTGAGGATGTAACAAACAATTTGTAAAAAGAATTTTGTCGATATCTTTTTTTGTTACGAAGGAGATGCACACAGATGATAAACAGTGAATAGGGAGATAACTCTCACAAAGAAAATGGTTCGGCTTAGCAGGGTGAAATTTAAAAGCGCATAAACTATACGATACAATATGAAAAATATCTAAGCGACATATTGTGAAACAAACATTTATCGCAAGAACAAAATATGGCGGAAAAAAAAAATAATAAATATAAATCAATTGCTTTAAAAAAGCAATTGTAGGGGGTCTTTCCCCCTTTAAAATTAATTGAATTGGGGGGGGGGGGGTTGTTTGTTTGTTTGTTTGTTTGTTTGTTTGTTCGTTCGTTTCTGTATGGGGTCTATATTATTGTTACCGGAGAAGTTTCATGTTTAGTTTGGAAAGTTTTTCTTTTATTTTAGGTACAGCGCGCGCGCCACATCACGTGACACGGGTTTATAATAACGAAAAGATAGTCTTTTTATTTCTTTTTAGGTGGGGACGTTAAACAGACAACATCTATAGAGATGGAATGTACACAATGTAATTTCTTTTGTCATTGTAGGAAATTGACATTTTGATGACAGTTCACAAGTAGTGCATGTTTTGGATTTAATTGATCCGGTGTAACTTTAAAACACATTTATTGATTATTTTCTGATAATGTACATTTTTCAGCACCTGTTTGTAACACAGATTAGTATTTCAAACTCGGAGCGGACATTTTATTGTAGGTTTTTACTGAGATTCACGGACCTAGCAAGCTATTTTTACGGCATTGCCATTTCTTTTCTCTAGGAAAAGCTTTGAGAGATATCTGCACCAAGTTTTTTTATAAACGTTAAGTACATGTATGCCCTGCTGACTGCAAATTTTGAGGTCGATTGTACTTGTAGTTTCAGAGAACATGTGGATTTTTTTTCAGAAGTGACGTAAGAACAATATTAAATTTAAATTTTTCTTGAATAATTGAGAGTTTGTTCCTTCAATAAACTATCATGATTAAACAGTCATACAGATTGATTGATTGATTGATTGGTTGATTGATTGATTGATTGATTGATTAGTTGCTTAGTTGGTTGGTTGGTTGGTTGGTTAAACACGTTGGATAGGGTCAATTGAAACACGGAAAAAGAAACAAAGAAGATCTTGGACCCTATATTAAACACATGAGACGGAAACATGATTGATTGATCATGATCATGATTGATTGATTAATTGATTAGTTGGTTGGTTGGTTGGTTGGTTGCTTGCTTGGTTAAACACGTTGGATAGGGTCAATTGAAACACGGAAAAAGAAACAAAGAAGATCTTGGACCCTATATTAAACACATGAGACGGAAACATGATTGATTGATCATGATCATGATTGATTGATTGATTGATTGATTGATTGATTGATTGATTGATTGGTTGGTTGGTTGGTTGGTTGAACCCTATAAGAAACACATGAGACGGAAACATGATTGATTGATTGATCATGATCATTATTGGTTGATTGATCATGATCATGATTGATTGATTGATTGATTGATTGGTTGGTTGGTATGTTGGTTGGTTGGTTGGTTGGTTGAAATTCAAACACACATAAAACTGTTTAAATAGTGCCAAAACCACATAATTTGATGACCTTGACCTTTGACCTAGTAACCTTCGTGAAGGTCATTGCTCCACAAGGTCATTGCAAAAGACCCTATGGGTCAAGGACCTTTTGTTTAAGAGTTTTGCCTAAAAATGGCTTTTTAAAAACCATCGATGGGAGTTATGTCCCTTACATGATAGTAAAATCAATATAGTCATAATGTAAAAAAGTTGCCCCTTGAAGTACCAAGCATTTTTCACTGCTTATTTTTTTTGTATCTATAACCGTTCAAGAGTTATAGCGATATCAAAGACATATGAAAATCTAAAATATGACCTTGACCTTTGACCTTGACCTAATTTTCTAAGTTAGGAATCAGGGGACTCAAATAAAAACATTCCAGGGTTATACGGTTAACGGTTTATGAGTTAAAAAAACATACCGACAAATTTATTCCGTAAAGGTAGATAACTCCTATAAAATTTCATCGAATCGCTTCGATCCAAATTAGCCAAAAATTCCTCAGGATGTAACGAACAATTTGTAAAAAGAATTTTGTCGCTTTCTTATTTTGTTACGAAGGAGATGCACACACATGACAAACAGTGAATAGGGAGATAACTCTTACAAAGAAAATGGTTCGGCTTAGCAGGGTGAAATTTAAAAGCGCATAAACTATACGATACAATATGAAAAAAATCTAAGCGACATATTGCGAAACAAACATTTATCGCAAGAACAAAATTTGGCGGAAGAAAAAAAAAAATAATTAAAAACCAATTGTTCAGAGAACAATTGAAAGTCTTTCCACACTAAAGTAGTTTGTATAAGAAGGTAGTTTCTTTATACTGATGCGATAATGATGGTTTAATTATCTTTTTGAGTGATATAATGGAAATAATATGCTACTTCCGGTGAAATTATTGTCACATCCGGTCTCAAATGATAGCTTCTTTCACACTGATTCCGAAAATATATAGTTTCTATATACTTTTGTATGTAGAATGGGTGATAATGGTTCACTTCCGGTTTGTTGGAAGTCATTTTTAGTCTTCAGTAATCAGTTTATGTACCTATATGACAAAATATATGGATTCTGAGTACTTGTATGTGAAAAAACTGCAAAAAAAACTACTTCCGGTTTTCCCAAGGTCACTTCCGGTAGCCATTTTGTAAGGTCATTTGTCACTTAACCTTTTGTATGAGGTCAAATGTCTTTATAATGAACTTACTTGAAGTTATAATCAAATAACCTCATATCAAGACATTTCAGGGGCAACAACTCCTATAAGATGCCATTTAATTGTATAAGACTAAATGTAGCATATCTTCATTACAATTAGGCAGACATTTTGCACTTGTTCTTTCAGATGTATCTCTCAAAGTGAGGGAGAAAATGCAAAAACAAGCAAAAATCACAATTGAGAACTTGACCTTGACCTTTGACCTTGACCTCATTTTCTAAGTTAGAACCTAGGGGACTCAAATAAAAACATTCCAGGGTTATATGATTAACTGTTTATGAGTTAAATAAACATACCGACAAATTTATTTTGAAAAGGTAGATAACTCCTATAAAATTTCATCGAATCGCTTCGATCCAAATACGCCAAAAATTACTGAGGATGTAACGAACAATTTGTAAAAAGAATTTTGTGGCTATCTTTTTTTGTTACGAAGGAGATACACTCTGATGATAAACAGTGAATAGGGAGATAACTCTTACAAAGAAAATGGTTCGGCTTAGCAGGGTGAAATTTAAAAGCGCATAAACTATACGATACAATCTGAGAAATATCAAAGCGACATATTGCGAAACAAACATTTATCGCAAGAACAAAAGTTGGCGGAAAAAAAAAAATAATAATAATAATAATAATAATAATTAAAAACCAATTGTTCAGAGAACAATTGAAAGTCTTTCCACACCAAAGAAATTTGGATAAGAAGGTAGTTTCTTCATACTGATGCGTTAAATGATGGTTTAATTATCCTTTTGAGTGATATAAGGGAGACAATATGCTACTTCCGGTCAAATGAATGTCACATTCGGTCTCACATGATAGCTTCTTTCACACTGATTCCAAAAATATATAGTTTCTATATACTTTTGTATGTAGAATGGGAGATAATTGGCCACTTCCGGTTTGTTGGAAGTCATTTTTAGTCTTCAGTAATCTGTTCATGTATCTATATGACAAAATATATGGATTCTGAGTACTTTTATGTGAAAAAATTGCAAAAAAAGTTACTTCCGGTTTTCTAAAGGTCACTTCCGGTAGCCATTTTTCAAGGTCATTTGTCACTCAACCTTTTGTATAAGGTCAAATGTCTTTATAATGAACCTAATTGAAGTTATAATCAAATACCCTCATATCAAGACATTCCAGGGGCATCAACTCCTATTAGACGCCATTTAATTGTATAAGACTAAACGTAGCATATCTTCATTACAATAAAGCAGACATTTTGTACTTGTTCTTTTATATGTATCTCTCAAAGTGTCGGAGAAAATGCAAAAACAAGCAAAAGTCACTATTGAGAACTTGACCTTGACCTTTGACCTTGACCTTATTTTCTAAGTTAGGACCCAGGGGACTCAAATAAAAACATTCCAGGGTTATACGGTTAACGGTTTATGAGTTAAAAAAACATACGAAAAAATTTATTCCGTAAAGGTAGATAACTCCTATAAAATTTCATCAAATCGCTTCGATCTAAATACGCCAAAAATTACTGAGGATGTAACGAACAATTTGTAAAAAGAATTTTGTCGCTATCTTTTTTTGTTACGAAGGAGATACGCTTTGATGATAAACAGTGAATAGGGAGATAACTCTTACAAAGAAAATGGTTCTGCTTAGCAGGGTGAAATTCAAAAGCGCATAAACTATACGATACAATATGAGAAATATCTAAGCGACATATTGCGAAACAAACATTTATCGCAAGAACAAAAGTTGGCGGAAAAAAAAAAAAATAATAATAATAATAATAATAATCAGAACAAAAACAATAAGTCTTTCCACAGAAAAGTGGAAAGACTTAATAATAATAATAATCAGAACAAATACAATAAGTCTTTCCACAGAAAAGTGGAAAGACTTAATTAAAAACCAATTGTTCAGAGAACAATTGAAAGTCTTTCCACACTAAAGTAATTTGGATAAGAAGGTAGTTTCTTTATACTGATGCGATAAATGATGGTTTAATTATCTTTTTGAGTGATATAATGGAGATAATATGCTACTTCCGGTGAAATTAATGTCATATCCGGTCTCATATGATAGCTTCTTTCACACTGATTCCAAAAATATATAGTTTCTATATACTTTTGTATGTAGAATGGGAGATAATTGGTCACTTCCGGTTTGTTGGAAGACATTTTTAGTCTTCAGTAATCTGTTCATGTATCTATATGACAAAATATATGGATTCTGAGTACTTTTATGTGAAAAAATTGCAAAAATAGCTACTTCCGGTTTTCTAAAGGTCACTTCCGGTAGCCATTTTTCATGGTCATTTGTCACTTAACCTTTTGTATAAGGTCAAATGTCTTTATAATGAACCTTATTGAAGTTATAATCAAATAACCTCATATCAAGACATTGCAGGGGCAACAACTCCTATAAGATGCCATTTAATTGTATAAGACTAAATGTAGCATATCTTCATTACAATAAAGCTGACATTTTGCACTTGTTCTTTAATATGTATCTTTCAAAGTGTCAGAAAAAATGCAAAAACAAGCAAAAGTCACTATTGAGAACTTGACCTTGACCTTTGACCTTGACCTAATTTTCTAAGTTAGGACCCAGGGGACTCAAATAAAAACATTCCAGGGTTATACGGTTAATGGTTTATGAGATAAAAAAACATACCGACAAATTTATTTTGTTAAGGTAGATAACTCCTATAAAATTTCTTCGAATCGCTTCGATTCAAATACGCCAAAAATTACTGAGGATGTAACAAACAATTTGTAAAAAGAATTTTGTCGATATCTTTTTTTGTTACGAAGGAGATGCACACAGATGATAAACAGTGAATAGGGAGATAACTCTCACAAAGAAAATGGTTCGGCTTAGCAGGGTGAAATTTAAAAGCGCATAAACTATACGATACAATATGAAAAATATCTAAGCGACATATTGTGAAACAAACATTTATCGCAAGAACAAAATTTGGCGGAAAAAAAAAATAATAATAAATATAAATCAATTGCTTTAAAAAAGCAATTGTAGGTGGTCTTTCCCCCTTTAGAATTAATTGAATTTGGGGGGGTGGGGGGGGTGTTTGTTTGTTTGATTGTTTGCTTGTTTGTTTGTTTCTGTATGGGGTCTATATTATTGTTACCGGAGAAGTTTCATGTTTAGTTTGGAAAGTTTTTCTTTTATTTTAGGTACAGCGCGCGCGCCACATCACGTGACACGGGTTTATAATAACGAAAAGATAGTCTTTTTATTTCTTTTTAGGTGGGGACGTTAAACAGACAACATCTATAGAGATGGAATGTACACAATGTAATTTCTTTTGTCATTGTAGGAAATTGACATTTTCATCACAGTTCACGGGCAGTGCATGTTTTGGATTTAATTGATCCGGTGTAACTTTTAAACCCATTTATTGATTATATTCTGATATTGTACATTTTTCAGCACCTGTTTGTAACACAGATAAGTATTTCAATCTAGGAGCGGACATTTTATTGTAGGTTTTCACTGAGATTTACGGACC
Organism: Mytilus trossulus; assembly: GCF_036588685.1. Taxonomy (NCBI): domain Eukaryota; kingdom Metazoa; phylum Mollusca; class Bivalvia; order Mytilida; family Mytilidae; genus Mytilus; species Mytilus trossulus. The sequence goes on from NW_026963314.1 coordinate 12,592, forward strand.
AAGCAAGCGATTTTTACGGCAGTGCCATTTCTTTTTTCTAGGAAAAGTCTTGAGAGATATCTGCAAAAAGTTTTTTTATGAACCTTCAGTACATGTATGCCCTGCTGACTGCAAATTTTCAGGTCGATTGGACTTGTAGTTTCAGAGAACATGTGGATTTTTTTTTCAGAAGAGACGCAAGAACAATATTAAATTTCAATTTTTCATGAAAGATGATTGATTGATCATGATCATGATTGATTGATTGATTGATTGCTTGCTTGCATGATTGATTGATTGATTGATTAGTTGGTTGGTTGGTTGGTTGGTTAAACACGTTGGATAGGGTCAATTGAAACAGCAAAAAAGAAACAAAGAAGATCTTGGACCGTATATTAAACACATGAGACGGATACATGACTGATTGATCATGATCATGATCATGATTGATTGATTGATTGATTGATTGATTGATTGATTGATTGATTGATTGATTGATTGATTAGTTGGTTGGTTGGTTGGTTGGTTGGTTGGTTAAACACGTTGGATAGGGTCAATTGAAACAGCAAAAAAGAAACAAAGAAGATCTTGGACCGTATATTAAACACATGAGACGGATACATGATTGATTGATCATGATTGATTGATTGATTGATTGATTGATTGATTGATTGATTGATTGATTGATTGATTGATTGATTGATTGATTGATTGATTGATTGATTGATTGATTAATTAATTGATTGATTGATTGATTGATTGATTAGTTGGTTGGTTGGTTGGTTGGTTGGTTGGTTAAACACGTTGGATAGGGTCAATTGAAACAGCGAAAAAGAAACAAAGATCTTGGACCCTATATTAAACACATGAGGCGGAAACATGATTGATTAATCATGATCATGATCGATTGATTGATTGATTGATTGATTGATTGATCATGATCATTATTGGTTGATTGATCATGATTGATTGATTGATTGATTGATTGATTGGTTGGCAAACACACATAAAATTTTTCAAGTAGTGCCCCAAATCACATATGTACATGACCTTGACCTTTGACCTTGTGACCTTTGTCAAGGTCATTGCTTCACAATGTCATTGCAAAAGACCCTATGGGTCAAGGATTTTTTGTTTAAGAGTTTTGCCTAATAATGGCTTTTTATAAACCATCAATGGGGGTTATGTCCCTTAAATAATGGTAAAACCAATACAGTCATAATGTAACAAAGTTGCCCCTTGAAGTACTCAACATTTTTCACTGCTTAAATTTTCTGTATCTATAACCATTCAAGAATTATAGGGAAATCAAAGACATATGAAAATCTAAAATATGACCTTGACCTTTGACCTTGACCTCATTTTCTTAGTTAGGAATCAGGGGACTCAAATAAAAACATTCCAGGGTTATACGGTTAACGGTTTAAGAGTTAAAAAAACATACCGACAAATTTATTCCGTAAAGATAGATAACTCCTATAAAATTTCATCGAATCGCTTCGATTCAAATTAGCCAAAATTTCCTGAGGATGTAATGAACAATTTGTAAAAAGAATTTTGTCGGTATCTTTTTTTGTTACGAAGGAGATGCACACACATGATAAACAGTGAATAGGGAGATAACTCTTACAAAGAAAATTGTTCGTCTTAGCAGGGTGAAATTTAAAAGCGTATAAACTGTACGATACTATACAAAAAAAATCTAAGCGACATAATGCGAAACAAAAATTTCGAAATTTGGCGGAAGAAAAAAAAAAATAATAATAATAATAATAATAATCAGAACAAATACAATAGGACTTTCCACAGAAAAGTGGAAAGACCTAATAATCAGAAGAAAAACAATAAGTCTTTCCACAGAAAAGTGGAAAGACTTAATAATAATAATCAGAACAAATACAATAGGCTTTCCACAGAAAAGTGGAAAGACCTAATAAATTCTTTAAGGGAAATTACACCTTAAAATCAATGTCTATACTTGTACTAACAAATTTGATAACCATTTACCTACTTTATATGCTGGTTTGCTGATAATTTTTACTATCAAAAATGACTATCTATCTTAAATTGATTAAAAAAACCACATGTAAGTGCAATTACTACAACAAGGAGAATAACTCGTCAAATCTGGTAAGTACCAAGTCAGGAATATAACAGTTGTTCTTCATTGATTTTGCTATTTGATTAGAGACTCTCCATTTTGAATTTTCCTCGAATTCCTGCATTTTTGTGATATCACTTTTTGAAAGATCTTGTGTTATTTGTTATGTATGTTTGTTTTAATTCTATCTATCTATGTTAATTTATTAGATGCTAAATACAAATGATAAATGTCGTTGCATTGCAAATCGACAATAAGGAGTCGTCTGTGGATTAAGACCATGTTGATCTATATATATGCAGATATTGTCTGGGAAATAGCATGAAGAAAATCAAAAGAGGTATACCCCAAAGTCAGGGAACGACAAGAATTTCCTTGGAGGTCGGTATTTGTCTTAAACCCTTTTTACACAGATCACTGACTTTTGCAAACCACTGGCACATACTACCAACATGGATGTGTATTCTTTAACATACAAAAATTATAGACCAACTCTATAGGTTTTAATCTGACATCAAACTAGTAAAACACTGTATTTTCATCGATGTTTTGACTTTAAACTAATCGGAACCTTTACCGCGTACATGTTCATTCAGAAAACGATTATTCATTGATATGAAGAAAATACGATGAACTATTACAATGCAAATTAAGTTAAGTTTAAGACAGACATTGAATTTTAATCAGAATAGTTAGGCACTGATTCTTCATCTATAGAGTGGGCAGGAGCACGTGTATTTCCTTGTGCTCAAGACAAACATATTGTTTTATTTCATAATTTTTAATGAAATACATTATTTTGCTTCCCATCTGAAAAAGAAATTTGGAATCAAATATTCATGTTTATGGACCATAACAACGATGAAAGTACATCATACAACGATATTTCGACATCATATAATGAAAAAAAAAAACGAACGAACCACATGATTTAAGATGACGCGCCAATAATTTAACGACATAACCACATATACAGATGTTTACACATAATTAATATAAGGAAAAATGCACATTATATCAGTAAATTGACATTTATGTAAGGATATTTGCACATCATATAAGTATATTTAAACATCATATAAGTATACTTGTACATCATATGAGTAAATCTTAACATCATATAAGTATATGTGTACATCATATAAGTATATGTGTACATCATATAAGTATATGAGTACATCACATAAATGCATTTGCACATCAAATAAGTATATTTGCACATGATATAAGGATAGTGGCACAATATATAAGAATGTTTGCTATTCATACAAGAATGTTTGCAACTCATATAAGTACATTTGCACATCATATAAGTATATATTGATCATCTTATAAGTGCATGCAATATTTCTAACATAACAAACATGTGTTTCATTCTTTGAATTCTCAAAGCCAACGTTTGCTTTTTTCATTTTACATTTTTTTTCGTAAGCTACCACCAAATTCACGGTGGACATTTAAATAGCCAAGGAACAGTCATGGTGACTTGCTTACATCTGTGAAGGTGTGTATAATTTAAAAAAAATAAGCAAAAAAACAAACACATACCTCAAAACTTAGTTTAATTGCAATATTATATAAACTTGGAGGGAAACCGCAACGGAAAACATTCGGCATGGGCGTTTTTATTTGCTAGACTTTGAAAATGGAATTTAACTTTGATTTTGTACGTTTTTTCCAGCTCTAACACATTATTCTTTTTAAAAGTTTGTACGTTTTCTGTATCTCGGAGTTAATATCGGTAATTTTATCTCATTGTTATGCTAAGGATAATACAAAAAATATTCAATATTCAACCAGAATTGAAGGAGGGAAGATCATTCTTTCCGCCAGCTGACGAAATTAGAATTACATTTTCATTGACACAAGGTGCAAAGAAGTGGTTGTAATACCTATTGGGGATTTGTTTTAAGAAGTATTTTGCTACATTTAGAGTTGGAGTGAAATCAATTGGACAAAAGAGATTCTACAAACTAACGTTGTTTTAATTGTATACATATTGGTGTAGATGAAAATCATGTTATAAAACACTATTCGTCCGTTAATAAACTCAAATCACTTTAACTACTAGATCCCTTAGAAAGGACCAAAAAATGAACTTAAAGAGTGTCAAAAACTACTGTTCTAATTCACGAATCCAGACTTTGTTAGATTATGAACCAAGACCTGAAAGTGTAGTCGGAAAATATTCCCAAAAGTTTTTTTTATTGTAAATTGCATTTAAATTATGTACAAAAAAACAAAACGAAAAGGAGTCATCAAATACAATGATGACAAATAATACATGAAGATCACAAGTATCCAAATTACCAACATGTATATAAAAAAAAAACGTCCTGCTATTCTAGTAATGTTAGTAGCCATCTTATTGATTTCTTTCAAATTAGATTTAACTACTCTGACTTTGTTAACAGCTGCTGCTAGAACAACTTATATTAGTAATGATGATGATGATAGAAAACATCATGTAAACAAACCGATACACACATGACGTGAAAATACATCCTAACCGGTTCCGGATAACTTTTTTCACCTATTCTTCCAAAATAGCTATAGACCCCGTGTTAACGACCGAAAGTGTTCAAACTTTAAAACATCCGTGCATGTACTCATATAAGGATAAGCAAACAAGAAAAATAAATCACATACAAGTAAAAATTGCTACTTGGGGCTAAGCACCGAAACCGTTGAAGAACTATATGTAAAAAAATACCAAAAATAAATAGCCAAATTCATCTAAAGCCAATTTTAACTTGTTTTCGCCCTTCATACGAAAGCAATGTTTGCCAAAAACGTGAATTAAACAACCGTCAATTGTCAATTAATCTGTTTTTAAGCACTAAAGCACATCGTGTCTTGATGTTTCACCGTGTTTCTCTAAGATAAAATATTAAGTCCTTGTTCTATACAATTTAACACACATCAGGTCATTCAAACATATTATTAAAAAACAATAAACGTTAATATATGCTTTAAAATATATCTCGGACACTTATTATTTTTTTAAATATAAGGCACTGACCAGTTGCTATTTTATGGTGAGTACAATATTTATTGTTACAATTCTTGGTTATTAAATTAACACATCGATGTATCAATTTTGTGAGAGACCTGATAGACCGGTTTTGGTTAGTAAGTTTCAAGACTAAAATAAAAGAGGGACGAAAGATACCAGAGGGACAGTCAAACTCATAAATCCAAAAAAAAACTGACAACGCCATGGCTAAAAATTAAAAAAGACAAAAAAACAAACAATAGTACACATGACACAACATAGAAAACTAAAGAATAAGCAACACGAACCCCACAAAAAACTAGGGGTGATATCAGTTGCTCTGGAAGGGTAAGCAGATTATATGGCATCCGTCGTGTTGCTCATGTGATAACAAATCCGGTGAACAGTATAATTTGGTAGGTCACATTTATGAGAGGGAAGGGGATTGTAGTTACGACGTAAGAAACATATCCGAAATCATTTGTGAAACGGTCATTCCATCACGGTCAACCAACTCGTGATGGCGTCCGTATATTTACGAAGGGATAATTTGAACTTCTCCATTTGGAACTCTTAGTTTAATAGCTTCCTTTTGATCAGCAACCATCTATCAAGAAAAGCATGATGGGAAATGCAAGCATGGGAATATCGTATGTTGGAATGTTGCTACTTAGAAATGGATAAGATATCAAATGTGCATACTGTAAAATTGGACTTTCAAACAAATTATGGTAAACAGACTCTTATATGAACCAACTGTTGATGGCTGTAGAAAAAGAAAGAAGATGATAATGCTGTTGTGTAGTAATCAATTTTGAATAAGTGCAAACTCCGTAATATGAACATAAATTAAGATGATGTAGTCATTTCACTGAAATAGATAGCTCCTCTATTGAGCAAAATCGTTGACATAGCTAAACGTTGGTGTGTTATATTTGTATTATACAGATATATCAAAACTTGTTTATATGACATGCCATTGATCTTCGGGTTATGACATGCATAGGCATAATATTTTCCATGCTACATTGTAGTATCTGGTACAACAATTGTCGTATTTTTTTTACAATTAGTGATTGATTAAGCCGCAACAGCATATAAAAGATAGTTGAATGTGTGAATGTGAGATAAACACCTATTATCATATGATTTGTATATTAGGGAATACATTTAATTGCTTGGTCGAGTAGTGGCTCTTGCCTTTTTTTTATTTTTCAATCGACGACGTTGACGGAACTTGATTTTGACGAAGGTAAACAAGTTGGCGGCGATAATAACCCAAATTACTCAAAATATAGTTATGTTCAATTCGCGTTAATCGATAGATTAAGAAAAACACAAAACGTGTTTTATGTGAATGATATTGTGTAATACGTAGTTTACGGGCTATGTGACATGAAATTCATTTTTTTTCAAGAAACCAAAACATATGTTTATACGTCAGGCCAATTTTACCCCTCAAATACATTATTGACGTGTAATAGAGGTTACGACTAAAGAAATTGAACTTCTTATTATCAAATTTAAAGAATTATAAGTGGAATTTAAACAGAACCAAATGACCACAAACCTATCGTAAGAGTCCAAAAGACTTTTGTCCTTATGCATCTGAAAAGGCATTTAATCCTCTAATAACTTTAATTATAATACTTATATTTGACAGAGTCTTTAATATCAGTTGTCCTAACATAAATTGTTAACGGACATTTAATCAGTCAATTTCAATAGAATACTTAAACAAGATAAACAGGTGTGTTTTATCGTGTTGGGTTATCCTGAATAAATTGACAAGACATTTAACCACATACATTGCATACATCAACACTTTTCTTTGTGTTCAGGCATGACAAAGTGTCATATCTCAAATATAAGTCTCCTATATAAGAATAGTGTCTGTATTTTAATGTTATTATGCACTATTTAAAAAGTGTAAAATTGCTCTATAAGTTATTCATCAGCTTAGTTATAATCGTGGGAATTTGTTATATCATCTTAATCTGAAGAAGTCCAACTGTTTGAATATGAAACGATATATTTAGAGTTATGGACTTTAAAATTAATGAGATCATATCATCTAAAAAGCTGGTGTTGAATATGTGCAGGAGTAAATTATATTGAAACCAATGAACGTGCAATTCATTTTATCTTCTGTATACGTAAACATGGTATATAACTTCACAAAGTCTGTTCAATAAGTAATGATATAAAATAAATATTTCAACTATCAACCTAAGTTTATTGACTAGTTCACGGCTTGTGTCTTCTTAGTTGTAGATCTTTTAACAATAAGAGAAACAACGACATGACATGTGTACAACGTCTATCATATTTCAAAATATCAACATCTAACACACGCAATACACTGCTTCGTGGTCAATCAGGCAAATCCAAATAGTATCACAGCTACTTAAAAATGCATGTCAAAGATATGCAAAATCTAAAAACTACCACATCTGCATGCATTTTTGTCCATCTGATGAGTAAAGCCTTTTTCAACTGATTGTTATAAATCGTTGTTATGTTGTACTGTAATATAACTGTCCTATATAAGGGGAGGGTTGGGATCTCACTAACATGTTTAACCCCGCCACATTATGTATGTATGAGCCTGTCCCAAGTCAGGAGCCTGTAATTCAGTTTTTGTCGTTTGTTCATGTGTTACATATTTGTACATACATAAGGCCGTTAGTTTCCTCGTTTTAATTGTTTGTACCTTAATGATTGTACCTTTACACCTAAGTATATCATATGCTTATTTTATATAACAAATAATTTTGATTAAAAAATTCCACTTCAAGCTTAAGGTTGAACTAGTTTTGCGGTTTGTATAGAACAACAAAGATGCAGTATTCAAAAACTAATTATTTGTAAATGTTGCTCATTGGTCTGGTTGTTGGCTTTTTGACACATTCCCCATTTTTATTCTCAATTTTACAATCGAATTCATACTTTCCAATGATCTGAACCTTGTAATCGGTTAGCAACACATAATAGTATGTACTAGAAGCACTTACACCTTCATGTATCTTTCAACACCTATTGTTAACATCCGATTTAGCCGACATATTCGAAACTCTTGACTTTAAAGCATGCAAACCAAGGTTGAGCCCGGGGGCATGCATGTTCACGATAAGATCAAATACATACTAAATACAAAAGGGTCACTGGTAAATGAGGATATTTTGGAAATAACATTTTCCTTGCAACAAGCCACATATGGAATCCGTAATGCACCAGATTATTGACCATATGTGGTTGTGTATTTGATATTTCCAACAGTCAAATGAACGCCCTGTTTGAGGGACTGTTTTACTGTCAGAAGAAGACCAAAGTGACCAGTCACCCTTGTTTTATATATTGAAACCGCAGAGAACTAAATCAGCTTATTTTAATTTCCAAGTATTCTTTTTTAATTTTTTAAGAATCATAGATAATGCTGAAGATATTGAAGAGTTGTAGTTAAACAGCATTTCAAAAATTCAAGAATGTCATCTAACTTCATCAATATGTTTATATTTGTATCTTTTTTCTCAATTTAAGGAAAATTTCCCATATAGTGCATATCTTGCATGATATAACTATTCAATACATTCTTTCTTAACCATTGTAACTCTGCGCAACGGATTTATTTACATCAATAAATATGTGATTATTTTTTTGAAATTGTTTTTTTGATAGGGATGGAGACACGCTCTATGACTCACTGTATATATCTTTTTGGCGAAAACACGACAAAGAACAATGAGCCTTCTTTCAAGATCTTCATAATTTTTCTTCACTAATTAAAAATATTAAATGAACTGTGAAAAGCTAACAAATGTGTTCTTAAATTTCAATTTGGTGTATCACTGACTTGATGGTTAACACACACATTGACATGTATACGCAATATTTTCTTTGGTGTATCAATGACTCTGTTAAAAAGTATTTAAACAAAATATTTAACCTGGAAATACATTGATTTGAACCATCACAGATATGTGGTCAGATTGCATTAAAATTGGGATTGAAAGCCGTTAATTTGCATACTAACCAACGGTTAACATCAACATACGCATATGTATTCAGTTTAAGTGTATGTGATAACTTCTAGGTAAATTCTATTAACCGTTTTCTGTAACACGAAACAACGAGAGGGAAGAACAGAAAAGAACAATTTTATAGTTCGAACATTAAAACAATACATACCTGAAGGAGAGTCAGTAAGATAAACATGTCCATCATTTTCGATCGTTATAACTCCTTTATGCCATCTAAAAATATAAAAATTTACAAAATGTAAGATAAAGACTATATGCTATAGGCTGTACATTATATTGCTTAACCACAAAGCACAAACAAAATTGTTCCTGGGACGATTCTGTTTTATAGTGAAAACGTTGTGATTTTACATTGTGGTAACATTTAATTGTGTACTGCTATTAACATACAAAGAACGTTATGATATAGCGTTATGAAAAACAAAGTTTGAAGTCTGAATAAAACCTCGTATAATCAGTCTGGAACCTTGGTAGCAACTTGTGTCTAATTGGCACTCATACAAGATATTTTAATCGATTTGTTTTCAACAGATTAAAAATGTGTCAGGGTTACGCGGAACCCAGTGTCTCGCTGTGCCTGTACCAAGTCAGGAATATGACAGTTGTTATCCATTCGTTTGATATGTTATGACTTTTGATTTTGCCTTTTGATTTTTGATTTTCCTTTTTGAGTTCATTATTTTTGTGTTTTCACCTTTTTTTTTCGCCTACTGTCGTTGTTAATCGCAGGCTCAACAACAAACGAGAAATAATAATAATAATAATTATATTCCTATCATTAATATCTTTTGATTGTAAGAAGCATCTGTCAAAGTTTGGTAAAAATCCAGGGTAGTTTATAAATATTTTAAATGTTTTGAAAAAATTAACTGCAGACTGTATGTAATTTTAAGTGGCAGAAAACTAGTTCATTTACAAATCAAATACGAAAACCAGGTAAAAAAACATTAACAAAACTTCCTTCTTGTTACTAGCTACCTTTTGTCCAAAATTGGTACAAATCTAGGATGGTTTAAGAAAGTTATTAACATTTTAAAACTTTAACCACAGAGTGAATGTAATGTTTCCTGGCAATAAAACTGAGTATATGTATAAGTAAAATACGGAAAAAAACGTAATATATTTTTTTTTTTAACTTACTTCTGGATATTGTCTTATTCTCATAAACAAGCTTTGCCCAAGTTTGGTAGAAAACCATATTAGTTTAGAAAAGTTATTAAAATTTCAAAAACTTTTACCACAGAGTCAGCCGTTGTGTACTCCGCAGACGACGAAATGTATGATCGCTATGTCTCACTTTTTCAACAGTCGAAGGCTCGACAAACAAGAACACGTTAAATAACCCAGGACAGCACAACATAATCACGTACTGTCGTCATTCACCAGGATCAACGCCACACAAAAAATGTGTATATGTATATGTTGTCTGTTATTTTTAAATTCTTTTGTTAACTCGTGACGATTACCAATGCATTTTCACAGACTATTGTTGAATAAATATTTTCGCAGACTTTTAAATGCCTTGTATGGTTGATATCAAATATGGTCCTTTGTATATTTTTGACATTTATTTTGTCAATAACAGTGCAACGTTACACTATACAATCATATCCTTCATTTAACACGAATACGTTTAATTTATGAGAATTTTAAATATAAGGAGACGTTTAAAATGGGTTCGCCAGGTTTTATATTGTGATAGCATTATACATATAATTATTAAATGCAGACACTTTTAACCTAAAATTTCTTCCAGATTAAAACTAAAAGGTTATAGGTATCTCGAACCAACACTGGGGATAAAGGTAAAACTCATAACAAACGACTTGCATTGCTGAGATCCTTTTTTGTTTACATTTTCTCTATTTATTTTACTCTTCTTATTTAGCTAAACACATTAAAAGGGCGAACACTTTTAAGGGAAATGACACCTTTATAGATTATACTACAAAATTGACAAAACTTTACCTTATAAACCCTTTCTTCCTAATAATGTTTACTTTCAAAGTGATTATCCACCTAAAATGGTTTCCAAAATAAGACGCAGAGCATTGTAAATGGATGAAAAACGTCTTTTGAGCAAGTACTCCTAAAAGAAGAACCAAGTGACAAATCTGGACAGTGAGTAGTCTTATTTTGAAGATATTGTCTTGCTAAACATTTTTGGTTATTTTATTACTATCTCTCTATGACAGTTTTTCAGACGCAAAACATAAATGTTAAAGTCGTTACATGGCAAAAATGACAATACGGATTCGGCTGTAGATTTGAATCATGTTGATTTATATCAAGATCTTGTCTGCGTAATTATACGAAGAAACACACAATAAAAAGGTGTACTCTTAAGTCAGGAAACGACAAGAATTTACCATTTTTTTCTAATACCTTCATTACACAGATCATTAAGTTTTGCAAAATAATGGCACATAAAATCAACATTTGTGTTCATCCTCTTACATGAGAAATGGGAAGACCAAACCTGCTTTTTAATCTGACAAAAAAACAGTAAAAAAACCCTGTGTTTTAACAATATTTTGGAGCAACTTTTACTTTAAACTAATGGGATCTTTTCTCTTTTAAACATTCAGAAATATGTATCCAGTGTTATGGAGACAACAAGATTGGCACTGCAGCCGTCCCGCTAGACCACACGACCACCTGGGCTCTTCATTGATGGCGATCCGATGGATACATCTGTTGTAGAGTTGTCACTGACTCAGACGTACTTATATATATAAAGCAAATTTACAAATTTAGACGAGTTGTATATATATATATATATATATATTTATTTACAGATCTAACATTGTTGGGTTGATGTTTAGACGAGTTATATATATATATATATATACAACTCGTCTAAACATCAACCCAACAATGTTAGATCTGTAAATTTGCTTTCGCAAATTTTTGGTTCTTCCCTCGCCGGGATTCGAACCCATGCTACTGTGATATCGTGACACCAAATCGCCTGCACTGCAGCCGTCCCGCTAGACCACACGACCACCTGGGCTCTCAAAAAAAGAGCTTTCGGTGGCCATATGTTACCTTTCCACGTCAGTTTTAATCTAGCGGCGTACTACAGTACATGATATATTAGGCATGAAGATGTTATTGTTACAGATCAGCTAAATTATCTATAGTAAAGGATCCTACAAATTAATGTAAGATACAGTCACAGAAAATAATTATATTATATATATATGTATACAACTCGTTTTAACATCAACCCAACAATGTTAGATCTGTAAATTTGCTTTTGCAAATTTTTGGTTCTTCCCTCGCCGGGATTCGAACCCATGCTACTGTGATATCGTGACACCAAATTGCCTGCACTGCAGCCGTCCCGCTAGACCACACGACCACCTGGGCTCTCAAAAAAGAGCTTCGGTGGGCATGTGTTACCTTTCCACGTCAGTTTTAATCTAGCGGCGTACTACAGTACATGATATATAAGGCATGAAGATGTTATTGTTACAGATCAGCTAAATTATCTATAGTAAAGGATCCTACAAATTAATGTAAGATAAAGGACAAAACACTTCACCTGTGAAAATTAAGATCACATGATCGTTAAAGGGAATATCAGTAATGTAACCAAATCAATAGATGACCATATTTATAACCAATTGAAAACTTAAATTGTCCCTAGTTGTTGGAAGTGTGTTATAAAGTATTCAAAAGAAGAAAGAAGAAAGAAATATGTGTTTTAACCTTAAACATGAAATGTAAAAGATCATTAATAATTTATCTTGTCTTTTTTAAATCGAAATTTACATACATCTATCCATCTATGTAATGGAAAAGATATCATTATACATTTTGCTGAAGAAATATTATAAAATGTTCAAGTGAAAAAAATTGTAGTTACATGAAAATCAAATTATTACTAAACACCAATCAGCCCTGATTGGTGTCTCAATATTTTGACTAAGATTGGCTTGAATAAGTTATAAAATTTGAAAGACGTCAGTAAGGGGAGATGTGATTATATACACGGTATGTATTTGTGTCTTGATCGAAGAATATGATCAGTATTGTGTGATTAGCGTTGATATTCAGAATTATTTCATTGATTATTATGCAATCCCTTTGAACAATCTGCATTATACAATCAGTGTTCTTCTCATTATTTCTTAGTATAATATGTATATCATATCACCGGTCACTGATTCTATACGAAATGAAATACAATGTATAACATATGATAGCTCTGTTTACTGATGCTTTAACTTGATGCTGAGCGATATGTAAGTATGATTTATTGATTAAAGTTTAACGTCACTTTAAACAATATTGTGTTGTGGCAAGTTTGTATAGATGGAAGAAGCCGGAGTGCCCGGAGAGAACCACCGAACTTCCGTAGGAATATGCAAAGATGAAATATTAATTTCTTGAACAATGAAAGTACAACATAAGCGTAATAAATTAAAAAAGGAAACACACAACTTTACGAAAAACGCAAGGTGTGCGACAGAAGCTCTTTAGAGATACGCTTAATAGGTTGATTGCTGTTTGATTAAATTTAAGTGTCAAATGTTTCATGCATCTTCAGAACGAGACCAAAATTACAATCAATGCAATAAGTATGTCATACAATAGAAATCAGTAGCTGGGTGGGAAATACTGTAAAAAGGGAAGTCGAGCGGTTATTTGTATTATCAATTATAACAGCAGTGAACAAATTTTCGAAAACCAAAATCAGGCGTCGTTTAGACATGAACTTATAAAACTTTGAAGTATATTAAAGACAATCGTATTTACATATAAAAATAAAAAAATGCTATATAATTACCAAGGAGACTTTCCTCCACCAGAGACCAAATCGTATTTGAAACAGATGTAACTGCACCTGATTAGGAAAACACATTAAGAGTTTCGAATTTTTACAATTCTCTATAGTTTTGCTTTAAACATATGAATCTACTTATCTGGCTTGTATAACATAAACATATGTTCCCATTGGACTAGATGTACAAAACGGAATAATATATATTTTTTGTAATGCCAAATAAGTCAAAAGATTTGAAGTCTGGTATTTAACATTGACCTTAATAAGAATTGCTAAAAATGTATTCAAAAATCGTTCAAATTTTTAAATTTAAATGTTTTTAATTTTTTAGTGAAAGAAACTTTTGCATGAATGAAAAAAAAAAAAAAGTGATGACCTGACATGTTGAAACAGATCATTTTCTAGTTTGTGTAACATACCTGGATTTATTTATTAAACTTTGACAAACAATACACTTGCTAAAAATGCGTCTACAATTTGTCGGTCACCGTTTGTTAGTACAAACGCTACAGTTGTTTCTTACCTTATCGTTTGTTGTTGTTTTCTAAACGCTACAAAAGTAGAAACAACTACATGATGTAATCGGTGTTTACTTACCATGTTTCATCTTTCAATAATGCATGCACATTATGTTTGTGTTAGAAAGAAATGCACTTTCTGTCTTTTTGCATTGTTTATTTCAATGCCAGATTACTGTAACGTCTTAATTCATTGTGTATTTCAACGCCAGATTACCGTCACGTCTTAATGCATTGTTTATTTTAATGCCAGATTACTGTAACGTTTTAATGCATTGTTTATTTTAATGCCAGATTACTGTAACGTCTTAATGCATTGTGTATTTCAACGCCAGATTACCGTCACGTCTTAATGCATTGTTTATTTTAATGCCAGATTACCGTCACACACTTATTTTACCAAGGAACATTTGCGCTTTAAGTTCACTCAATCATCAATACATTCTTTTAGGAGGTTCGCTCCTTTTATTTTGTCAGATATTCGAAATGCTCTGGTTTTATCCATGTAGTGCCATTAAATAGTTTGCCCCCTACTTTTCTTTCAATAATGTGAGTACAGGTAGTTTAAAATATCATCTTTAAAAATCTTACAAAATCCTTGTGATTTTTTGATAGTTTTTGACAGAAAAATGGTGCAAATGTTAAGTTTATGTATAATCTAGAGAGAATAATTTCCCGCTAAATTTTAAATGGCTTATATCTTGATTACTAGCACACAGACCTTTAATTTTTTCCGCTTTTTTAGTTTGTTATAAATTATAATCCTGGTACCTTTGATAACTAATTGTAATTGATAGTTATTATATACTATCAATTTATAACAGATTTTTTTTTAAAAGCTTGCTATTTTGAAAAAGGGTAGCGAATATCCTTTATTAATTTGATTTAAAATTTTTGATATCGTATTATAATCGGTTTACTCGTTATCAATGGTTATAGTCCGGCAGATTGTGGGTTTGATAATACAAGCACCAAATTGGCATGATAGTAAATTTGGGTGTTTCAAAAAATATTTCCTATGGACCCACCTTGCAATTTCAAAATGGCGGCTTTTTTCTAGATAGCCGCCCTCAAATATAAAAAAAAAGCATAACTCACCTATATAAGGTCAGTTTCAAGGTCAAATTTGACATGACAGTAGAGCGGGATGTTTAAACAAATAATCCTTTGACCCACTTTGCACTTTCAAAATGGCGATTTTTTTCCAAATTGGCGGCCATTAAATATGAAAGTCAACAAATATCACTTACACTAGCTTAACTTTGAAATGTGAGTAATGTTGGATGCTTTGAACAATACTACATATGGAAATGTTGAAAATTTAAAATGGCGAAAGATGGCCGCCCTAATCAGTAATTCATTTTGTAATAAGTGTTCTATGATACCAATTGTCTGCTACATATCTATACTTAAGCAAAATAAAACAACATTAAAAGATTACATCACGGTATCATCTGAAGATACTGGTGTTATTCCAATATTTAGACTAACTCGACTCTAACAGTTTTCTGTATGATGAGGTGGAAAGGGAAATAATAATAATATAAACAAAATTTCAGTAATCTGCTGCTTGTCCTTAAATTAGCATGGCAGTTGCTTACTTCTTCTGTTTAATGACTATTATCGTGCTGCAATTATACAGGCAAACACAAGAATCTACCTCTATAAGAACGATACATGAATAAGCTGGGCAAACATATAGCTCAGAAAGGCATAATGTAAGCAAAAGTCTTTCCAACAGTCATCAAAAACATTACTTGATTATTGTTTTTGGCAAATATTCAGTTGCACTCGAATCATGCCGTTGAGACAAATCCTATCCATTTCGAAGTTACTTATGTTTTATTCTTCCATAATAGTGCATTTAACTCAATAGAAACATTTCTTCATGTAAATGACTATTCCACTTGATGCTAGGACCAGTAAATTAGGTACACGTTGTTTATGTATGATCCAATTAGCCTTTGATCTACAGTAACTATACTAGAAGATTCAATCTATGAAACATTCAGTATTGAATATGTAGATCCTTTTGCGAATATATTGCTAGTGATTTTACAACAGGAGCCATGGACATGTTGGCAACAACAGGGGCTCAATTGCTTATTCTGTATCATGTTTTGTCCCTTTTTTCAGCAATGGCCACCTGCCTTTATATAACAGTCCGCATTGAATAATGTTTCAGGAAGATAACAGATCTATATTTGTTTGGCTTTTTAACTATTTTGATCTGAGCGTCACTGATGAGTCTTATATAGACGAAACGCGCGTCTGGCGTATAAAATTATAATCCTGGTACTTTTGATAACTATTTACACCACTGGGTCGATGCCACTGCTGGTGGACGTTTCGTCCCCGATGGTATCACCAGCCCATTAGTCAACACTTCGGTGTTGACATGAATATCAATTATATGGTCATTTTTATAAATTTTCTGTTTACAAAACTTTGAATTATTCGAAAAACTAAGGATTTTCTTACCCCAGGAGTAGATTACCTTAGCCGTATTTGGCACAACTTTTTGGAATTTTGGGTCCTCAATGCTCTTCAACTTTGTATTCATTTGGCTTTTTAACTATTTTGATCTGAGCGTCACTGATGAGTCTTATATAGACGAAACGCGCGTCTGGCGTATAAAATTATAATCCTGGTACTTTTGATAACTATTTACACCACTGGGTCGATGCCACTGCTAGTGGACGTTTCGTCCCCGAGGGTATCACCAGCCCAGTAGTCAACACTTCGGTGTTGACATGAATATCAATTATATGGTCATTTTTATAAATTTTCTGTTTACAAAACTTTGAATTATTCGAAAAACTAAGGATTTTCTTACCCCAGGAGTAGATTACCTTAGCCGTATTTGGCACAACTTTTTGGAATTTTGGGTCCTCAATGCTCTTCAACTTTGTATTTGTTTGGCTTTTTAACTATTTTGATCTGAGCGTCACTGATGAGTCTTATATAGACGAAACGCGCGTCTGGCGTATAAAATTATAATCCTGGTACTTTTGATAACTATTTACACCACTGGGTCGATGCCACTGCTGGTGGACGTTTCGTCCCCGAGGGTATCACCAGCCCAGTAGTCAACACTTCGGTGTTGACATGAATATCAATTATATGGTAATTTTTATAAATTTTCTGTTTACAAAACTTTGAATTATTCGAAAAACTAAGGATTTTCTTACCCCAGGAGTAGATTACCTTAGCCGTATTTGGCACAACTTTTTGGAATTTTGGGTCCTCAATGCTCTTCAACTTTGTATTTGTTTGGCTTTTTAACTATTTTGATCTGAGCGTCACTGATGAGTCTTATATAGACGAAACGCGCGTCTGGCGTATAAAATTATAATCCTGGTACTTTTGATAACTATTTACACCACTGGGTCGATGCCACTGCTGGTGGACGTTTCGTCCCCGAGGGTATCACCAGCCCAGTAGTCAACACTTCGGTGTTGACATGAATAACAATTATATGGTCATTTTTATAAATTTTCTGTTTACAAAACTTTGAATTATTCGAAAAACTAAGGATTTTCTTACCCCAGGAGTAGATTACCTTAGCCGTATTTGGCACAACTTTTTGGAATTTTGGGTCCTCAATGCTCTTCAACTTTGTATTTGTTTGGTTTTTTAACTATTTTGATCTGAGCGTCACTGATGAGTCTTATATAGACGAAACGCGCGTCTGGCGTATAAAATTATAATCCTGGTACTTTTGATAACTAACTATATCTTCGATTAGACATTCCATGAATACAATCCAGCAATGAATTTATTGTTGTCCCAAACATATATCAATTATCACTTGTGGTCAAATTTGTTTTTGTCTGTTTCAAATTCAAAACAATGTAACTGGACAATCATATGTCAGCACACAGTAATATTGCTTCAGGTGTTCATGTAGAAATGGCAAAACCAGGATATTGTGTCATTTAGACAATATTAAGATGTTTGGATTGCTAAAGAACTCGATTGTATGTAAACAACTCTGAACATATATGCTGCTACAAGAAAAGGAGAATTGTGTATTAGAATTTCTATTGAGATGTTTGGATTGGTTAAGGCTTCGGTTTGTTTTAACATTGAGAACCTTACGTATTAAGAATATATTCTTCTGACTTTTCAGTCTCGTTCAGTCTCGTTGAAATCTCGTTCATGAATTATATTAAAACATGTGATACAAGTGGAAAATATCAATGAAATTTAAAAAAATTATAATCAAACATAACTGTGTGAAAAAATTGTGTATTCACAATGCATGGTTTTTGAGTAATTCAGTTTTCAAATTTTACGACCAATCAAGTCAGTATTTTTAGCCATAATTTTGAGAAAATAGATGAGGGATACAAAAAAATATTTTCCAAGAATTATGTATACATCCCATATCATTTTGGTCTTTTTAAATTTCTTAGATATGTATTTTTTCAATCATTTATAACAAAAAAGTTGTAATAATATGCATTTTGTTCTTAAAACTGAGAAAATCACAAAAATGCAAAAATGACAGCATGGTAAATTTTACACAAAAAAGCGTCAAAATAGGATAAATCTTTCTTATATGAACACCTACCTATAGTATTTTTAAGTAAAATTTATTCAGATTGGTCCACTTCATCTTTATAGAAAGTATGAAAAAAAGTTTAATTGTGGAACTGTGATTTTTTCACGATAATAGCCCAAAAATAGGTAAAAATCGATGAAAAATGGGAAAATCATCAAAATTGGGCATTTTCATAGGGCCGTAGCAAAAAAAGAAGTGCACCACTATATGATTTTTTCTTCACCAATTATTTTGTTACAGTCTTATAAACCCAAAAATCAGGTCAAGAAAAAAAGTTTAAATCTAGAAATTTTTGGCTCCTCAGAGGTGTACATCCTTTAATGACAAGTAATCGGTCAAAGGAACATAATTTTTGTGAAAAAGCGGATTCCTTTTAGAGGCTCTCATGCATCATGAAAAAGACATTTTTACGTGTTAGAGTATATAGAACATATCCTAATTTTACTGAGGAACGAGACCCTGGTGAACACTATGTTACTATCACACAATGGAGTAATAAGGAGAAACGTATTCCACTTAACAACAACTGATCAGTAACATTACTTGTACTGGACATTAAGATGTGAGATAGTTAAGAGAATGTTCCTTTTGGTGAATATAGGTGAATTAATTGTATTGCTTATTCAGAGGTTCTTAGCATTTTCTCATCATAATCATCCTAATACCTGTGTAAAATATAATGCGATGTAACTTTACAGTTCAAGTGTTGTAGACGTAAATTTTAAAATGGTAAATGTAAATCAAGCCATGAGTAGAGTTACACGCTTGTAAAACGAGAAAGTTGGTCAATTGGATTAATAATAGTATCCCACAAATAGAGCATCTAGATAAATGTCTTTCTTATAAACGGATAAAAATGTGCCAGGTCATGCTGTTATGTACAGTCCGTTTTAATTGTTGTGAGGAGTTGTGCAAAGACTAAATAGGCTATCCTTGATAAACATTTAGAAAACAGCTGTTTAAATCTGGTGTTGTTAAGTTGATAAAGAGAATGAAGAAGATTCCATGACACTCAAAAATCATTAGAGAAACAAAACAAGACAATAGTCTAAGTATGGATAAAAAACGCGAAAAGACTATCATCGTTCAAGACATATCTGAACCAAAAAAATCTAAACATTAAGCACCACGAACCCCCCATAAAGCAGGGGTTGATCTCAGGTACTTAAGAAGGATTAGCTTCTGACATGTAGGCGCTATTTTCTGAATAGCTTAATTCGTCATATCCAGTGTCACTAAATTTAAAACATGTTGGTATATGTAAAGTATCTAAATTTTACAAAATTTTAAGTTTTAAATGAAACGAGGTTCCCTGTGTCTATACGACGAATAAACACTTTCATTGGTTGACAACACAGATATTATCAATAAAAAAAAATAACCAAACATTTACAATATCAACAACACAAGTTCCCTTCTAATCAAAACTAGGGTCAATAGTTATGAAAGGTACCAGGATTATAATTTAATACGCCAGACGGGCTTTTCGTCTACATTGTCATGATTGTGGTGATATTTATTGCAAGTAGAAGATATGTAATGAGTCGTATTTATTGATTATCTTGATCCACAGAAAAAAATAATTAGGAATGTGACAAGGAGAAGTAGAACATATAAATTATTATTCGTGACTCAGGTGGTACACAGTCAAACAAATCCTAACGGTGTCATGAAAACGTTTGAACATGTCCATTTATATGATCTTTGACTTAATTGTCTTGAAGCAGCTAGCATCGATGTATCATGGAAAGACAATCCCAGGAATAATGTGAACTGCAAATAGCACTTCAAAAAAGAAATGAATATCACTGAGCCTTGTCTTAGTTTTAGTTTATTTTCACTTTTTGGCGGCCATTTTGAAATAATCCGCCATTTAAAAAAAAGTTTCAAAGTTTAACAAACCGCCCGGACGTACTAGACACATTTGATAACGTTTTATATGCTTTTAAAAGATTTGATATGAATATTATTTGCTGTAATTTATATACGGTTGTAAAATTTTGACTGATTGACAGCCATCTTGATTTTCAGAGTGGGTCCGTAGCTGAAATTGACTACCATATATAGATCTACAACTTTGCAAAGTTTCATGCTTATATCATCATACCCACAATTCTTCTAAGAAAATGCACAAATCAGCTGGACTATTATCTTCTCTTTTAGGGATTCTAATTCATAAAGTGATATACCACATTAAATACCTTTTTACAACCCAAAACAACCCCTGTATCAGACATGGAAATTAAACTGTCGAATTAAATTGTATTTAAAAATGACCTAGATGGAATGTCAATAGACGCTATATATGTTTTAAATGTTGGCCAGGTATAACGAATAAAAGTGGTTTAAAATACACATTCAAGATACTACCATTTACCATAGTATAATTCAACTATTATACATATAACAAATTACGCATTGAACTGTGATCTCTTCATTGACTCGATTTAAAGACTTGTATTGATATTTATGAAAACGTTCTATTTGTTGAAATAGATATGCTTTTTTATGCACTCAGAAAACATATCGTGTTCCGTCTTGGTCATTCTTATCAAAAGCATAACGATCGCAAATTCTGGTAAATGATCTCGGATTACACAAATGATTTAGAATTTTACACAAATGTTAATAAGATAATACGAAAACCAAAATTATGAATTTAGAAAAAAAAATACATATATCTTTTGATATACATGTAATTAGTTTTTTTTAAACCTAATAATCTTTTAAACGTTAATAACATTGTAATACACATATAGATATTTGTTCATTTACGGTTTATATGTAACATTGAAACATTTTTTATTTTATAGATTTTTATCCAAGTTTATACAGCTGACTCAACATAATTATGAGGAAGAACAACTACAATGTTACGTTCACAAATCGCAAATTGAATAACCGATACGATGCATTGGTGTCTCAATACCCTGGCAACATGCCGCGTAGAGTGAGATCTTAAGATATTGAAAACTTTGAAAAAAAAAAATTATTGATAAGACATATAATGACAATGTTAACAAAACATTATATACTTACCTGAAACTACTTTATCTAGAATTAAATGAGACTTAGATGATGAAATAAATACTTAATGATGTCCATTATAATTCCATCATATATTTATCATTGAAGTGAAATGTTATTTGAAATAGTTTCTCTTTTAACAAAACGGATTTTCCATTTTGAACTGAAAAGTGACATTTTGTGATTTGTGTAGAAAAACCCCAATATTAATGATTGTATTTTGTGCCTTACATTGCCATTCCTGGTTGTTTTTTAAATAAATTTTACACATGATACCTGATATATTTCAATAGAAAACCGACAGACCATGCAAATTGTATTTGAACTAAAGTTTGAAGTTTGGTATTTAACATTGATCTAAATAAGAATTGTAAAAATATATTTTAACAACTTGAAATAAAGTATTGCATTTTATCATCACACATTCATCATTTTAGTGAATTGTTATTTGATATAACTTAAATTTTAACACAACGGATTCCGCATTTGAACTTTATAAAATATATTTTGGGATTCATTCGGACAAACCACAAAATTTATAAATGTATTATGTTTACATTGCGACTGATTTAAAATAACTCGTTGTATTTTAAATGAAAATGTTTAACAGGATACCTGATATTATTCACTAGAAAACTGACAGACCATGCACATGATTTTTGACATAAAGTTTGAAGTCTGGTATTTAACATTGACCTACATTATAATTGCAAAAATGTATTTAAAACTCGTCCAGATTTTAAAGTTAAAATGTGTTTTTTTTTATGTTTTTAGTAAAATAAACTTTTGAATGAATGCATAAGGAACAATAATGTTCATTATCTATCATCCCAAAAAGAGTAATGTTCTCACATGTTGAAAACCGATCATGTTCTAGTTTCAGATAATACACCTGATGTTGTACAAAAGTGGATAATTGGTTGAAAATAGGTCTTAACGTTGGCGATCTGAATTAAAAGTCGGCTCACGTTATAGAACCTTGGTTTTTGGTCGCAATCTTATACAACGCCAACACAACGTAGGATGACATATGTCGGTCTGTACTGTGACCTACAATTGTTTTCGTTTTACACATTGTGACTTGGATGGAGATTTGTCTACTTGACACCCATACCACATCTTCTTATTTCTGTTAAAAAAAAGGATGAACACATACATTGTGTATACTGAACAAATAAGATTGGTTTATGACACAATATTACAACTTAGGTGCCTATATAACAAAGTTGTTACAGGTAAAAAGAAAAAAGAAAAAAGATGTATTGGAAGAAAGTCAATAAGACCACTCTTACCTGAGACAATATGGCTTGGAATAAAAAAAAAACTTACACAGGTAAATCTAAATTTAATTATTTTGTTGTTAGGAGTACGGAAGTTAACATTTCTTTATAAAACTAATAAAGTTATTGTTCAGAGTAAGAGTACAAAAGTAAACTTTTAGCGTCATCATAAATACAAAAGGTGGTATCATTTGCTATTAGCTGGGGAATAATTAATAATATACTTAAATATATTTTCGAAAGCATTACATCTTCCATTAATTCATATTATTCATAGTAAATGTATTTTTTGCGAATTAGCTTAAATACATACTAGGTGAATTTATCTCATCCTTATAAATATACTTATATGTATAGATTTCTTTTTTATATAGATTAGATCGTTGGTTTTCCCGTTTGAATGGTTTTACACTAGTAATTTTTTGGGCCCTTTATAGCTTGCTGTTCAGTGTGAGCCAAGGTTCCGGATGGAAGGCCGTACCTTGACCTATAATGGTTTACACTTATGAATTGTGAATTGGATGGAGTGTTGTCTCATTGGCACTCATACCACATCTTTCTATCTATTCTATTAAATGAGAAGACCTCATTTTATGTGTTCCTTCCACAATAAATTAATCATCATGCCTCTGTGTCCTATAGATACAATGCATAGTCGCATTTATGATCCTTGCTTATGATTATTCACTTTGGGTTATTTTGGGAGGAAAACGAAAAAAAAAGGCGTCCGGATAGTGTTTCCGTCATCGGAATGACTTTTATGTCATATAAAACACTTCCGTTTAGGACTGTTTTAAAATTACACATAATTTTCATAAGTACTTTGGGACAGGACAATTATTTTCGCGTTATTCTGAATACAATAATCATACATATAATGCAAATAAAGTGTACTTGCTATTTACTATCCGCTGCGGTCAATGTTAGGTTTATAGTATTTATAGTATATGCCGGAATATTCATAGTATACAGAAAAACGGAAAACAAAATATGTCGGTCTTTGGAATAAAGGGGGAGTGCTAAAAAAAAATTCCTGTCCCCATGTACCTATGAATTTGATACCTTTCCTGAAATTTTCCTGTTTTAACTTTTTTTAACAAAAAATTATCCTACGACAGTTTACATACGTTCTAAATGCCCTCAATTTTGCGGGTGTATTCTAGTACATGTATCTTATTAATACAATATTAGAGGCCCAACACATTAAAATTCCGCCATCTGGCCAAAGTTGTCATGCCTACATCAAAAGTCCGTTTGATCGGTTTCTACGTTGGGAGTCATATTATAACATTTTGTTCAAGAATCTGGCAAATCATTGATTATTTGATCGATCTTAATCATCTAGTAGACTACCAAGTGGACTAAATTCTACAATATATTGGCTCTAGTTGTAATCAGTATGATTGTAATCATAAAACCGAAACATGATTATAATTAGTAAAAGAGGTACAAAGTGCAATAGATCCTATTAGACATGTACAGAATATATAACCATAAACAAGTTTATGTAACAATTATTAAAAAAACATTTGATAAACAACAGATTAACACAAGATTTCAGTGATTAAGGAGATCATGTAAAAATCCCGATGTAAAAAGTGTATACATGTATAATGTCTTTAGTTTATATTCTTAATTTTCATTATGATTTATAGTGTTGATAGTGAAACTCTTTGACATACGAAAGTATGATTACCCTGCAAAGGGTGTTAAGGTCCTGAGAAGAAGAAGAGGGTACCATTTGCTTGACATTTTCAGCTTTGTAATATTATCTGTTGGTGCTTCAACTAAAGTTGCAACACATTAAATACGACTTATCAAATGATTTATATATTTATCATCAACACAATGGGTGCCAAATGTGGAGCAGGAACTGTTTATCCGGTCGGAGCGATTGAGTGCTCCCCATTTTTTGGAGCGGTTTGTGTTCCTCAAGTTTGAGTTTTCTGTGTACTTCTTTGTTACTGTTGTTCGTTTTCTTGTCTTTTTTAAATCATATCATGGTTAACAGTAACTAAGGAGTAATATAAAGCCGTGCCTGTTTTTCTTTTTAATTGCGACTACCTTGAAAAGAAATTATTTCAAAACACACCAGTCTGCAAGAAGATACATACTAACTCCTTTGACGATTTGTCATTCTAATCATTTGCTGTTTACCTTGTTGTTAAAAAATATGCAAACACCAATCACACTATACTATTTTACACCATTATTTATACCAAAAAACGTTTTATTCTATAATTACAAAAACTTTAACATGCATAAAGTGAATATGCCGTAACACTTATATAATCTAATCCGATAAACAAAACATATGGCGAAGAATACATTTTATGTAATTGAGGGTTTTCATCAAAAATATGTTGGTTTTCTGTCGCTTTGTTTATCTGTGGCTTGATACAAATATCAAGAGGAAATGCTTTTATTTGATTTACAATTTGTCCAAGGTTCAGTATTGAGTATACTGTGTAGGTTATTGATCACAAACACATCACATTCTGTATCTGTCTTCCCCAAAACAGACACCTGTAATTCAGTGGTTGTCGTTGTTTGTCTTTTGTCGCTTTGCATATCTGTGATATTTTACAACTTGTCCAAGGTTAAGTATGGGAGGTAAGCAATCGATAAATAATACATCACATTCTTTATGTGTGTGTCCTTAGCCAGACGCCTGTAGTTCAGTGGTTGTCGTTGTTTGTCTTATAACATAATTCTTTTTCGTTAAATGCTAACTCCTATGCAGATTTGTCATTCCAATCATTTGCTGTTTACCTTCTTGTGAAAACATATGCAAAAACCAATCACACTTTACTGTTTTACACCATTATTTATAATTATTTTTCGTTAAATGCTTTTAGCATAAAAAGTACAAGAAAACAAAAGATAAAAAAGGAAAATTCAAAAATGGCAAAATACAAAAGTTAAACATATAAAAATGTGTCCTTCGATTTTTTAAGGTGTGTTGTATTATTGGCATAGTACCACATATTTCAAACTGGAATCAGCCATATGAAAGATGTATCACATTGGACTAGAATTTAATATTATTCTGTTTAAAGTATGATAGAAATAAAATGTAAGGTATACATCGATACATTAAATGTATTAGTACTTTATATTTTTTCTCATTTAGGAGTTGCATGGAGAAATATTTAATGAACAGTATAGGCAATAGCTAGTAGGGCTACAAAGGATTAAATGAAAAGAGAAAGCATTTATACAAATTTTACAAATATATCATGTTTTGGACCAGTTTTGCACACACTGGGGAAATATGGTGTTGTAAACCATTATTTCATGTCTTTCCTTTAGTGAAGCATTTTAAAAATTCACAACAGAAAGCCTTGTGAATAGGATTTTAAAAATAACTATTGAATACATATTGTTTCTCTTGTTTGGAAGAAATACCAGTATAAATACAGTAGCCCTTTTCACAAAAAATCTTATGTGTAAAAATAATTTTATGATAAAACTATTTAATTGAATTGTTAAGGAGTATTTAAGACTTATTAGTTTTACATTTAAGAATTTTTGTGAAAATGCCTTCTGGTTCCCTGATATGAAGCACAACATTTGGTGACAAATAATTAGAAAAAAATTGTATAACTTTAATTACAAGAATATCAAAAGCCAAATGACCATTGATAATTTATATTAACTAGAACACACCCGCGAAATCGCGGCCATATATTTATAGAGACTCTCTTTATAATATATCACTATTCCAATACTTTACTACTCACTGAGGTCACTGATTCAGTGGATAATTAAGTATTGGAATAATAACTTTTATTATCTTTTTACTTTAGATAGTCAAGAGGAGACTCAACATGGACCATCGCATGCTGCTTTAAAATCGGTTTTGATTGGTTCCTTTGAATTTATTCTTGAATCTGATTGAAGGGTCATAGACTAATAGTATGTGGAAAACATTAGTTCACTATTAACCTTTAAGATTGTGATACAAACGTTGGAACAATATTTGAGTACTTAATATATATATATATCTATGCGAATTAGTGCAATATGATTGTTTTGACATGACTGAGACATGAGAAATAATATATTTGTTATAAAACTTTTTGTTTGTAATTTTTGCAAAAATGATGAATTTGATTAGTTACAAAGTTATAAATTATTTGTGTACCAACTGATAGTGCCTCTGTTGTGTTTCTAGCATTGACCACACAGAAAAATGAAAACAACTATGCTATAAGTGTATACTAAAATATTAACTACTGGTGTATTTTACAATCAGAGGCGAATTGAGAGGGGACAGGTAGCCCGGGCCCTCTTTTTGAGAAAATTTGGTTGGTTATATAGAGAATTTACTGAAGCTTGAAGGGAACGGGTCTTATCTTAGGCAGCTAGTGGACCCCCACTTATACTTATGGTAATGTCTAGATTCCCCACTGACAATGAGATTGTTTGACACACTATTTACTAAGCATTACATTTTGATAAGGCATTTTAATGACTTAGTACTTTATGACTCTGTAAGGTGTTTATAAATCATCATCCCTCTGCTCCTATGCCAACACCCAGAAAAGTATTCCACACAAACGTTTGATAGGGGCTATCTTGCATTGATGTGTGCTAATAGCTTCAATTTAAGATGAGAACAAAGCATGATTTTTTTGTGATCCAGAAGATGTTCAAATTAGGTTTCGCTCTATTATATGGTTTTGTGTTTATGTTCTTTGAGATTCTTTTTTTTCTCATGAACCATTTCACAATGGTTTTATTTTATCTTTCAAAAATCTTTATATGAAGTTCAAAGGTTGCAATATAATAGCATATGGCAGATGCACAAAACACTTGTGATAAAAATAAAATTTTATCAAGGTTGCACAGTAGAAATATCACATCAAACTCAAAATTAAGTAAATTTATATAAAGTTGGACTGTAAATATCACATTGTTTGTTTACATAGCTATCACCAAAGTATATAGCTAACACATTACTGTAGGTTGAACATTGAAAGTAGCACATTTTTTGCTGCAAATAGCATTTACAATGAAATTATTATCTAAAGATATACAACATGTGCTATGGGTTGAATTGGAGAGACTTATTTACTTGTTGAATATTTCATTTAAAAAGATTGATATTTAATCCCAAATGATTTGGTCCCTCCCAGTGTAACCAATCTTTCCTACTTGTGAAAATGAGGGTTTGTATGGTGTTTATCAAATATAGATTAATAAGTGACAAAGGAATAGAGGATCAATAAATAAAGAAGATAATAATGGGCAAAAAAAGAATAGAGAAGAACAACAGCCTCATTAATTTAGACAGTGTGTGATATTTATACCTTGGGTCTTTAGAATCTTTGGTATGCTTGGATTTACATTGTTCATAGGTACTATTTTAAGCTTATGATTAACACAGATTATTTTGCTGCTTTTTTTTACACTTTAAACAGTCATTGATGAAATTGGCTATTACACAAACATTATTACGTTTAAATCACTTATTTCCATTAGATAAAGCTGTAATATGATTGGTTAATTGTTGTTTGCTTTATTTCCAGTGGCAAATATTTCAATAATGTTCAGAAAGTTATGAGTTTATCTATTTATAATCTTAATGTATTACAGGTTAAAATAGCAAATTAAGTCATGTTGCATAATGCAAATTGCGTACATGAGGAAATGTGACTTGACTTTATAGTAATTTTATATCTTTATTTTTTATTTGTAAGTACAGAACAAAATTTTGTAAATAAATGAAAAAATATATAAATAAATTCATTTTTATACGTTTGAGTTGTTTTTCATTTTATGACAGAAATCCAGATATATAATACAAATGTCAGAATGCAACTTAACAAAATAAGACAGAAAGGAAAAGGCAATGGAAAATCATAATTCTTGATGCTATTTAGACATTCACAACCTAATTATTTATATTCCTTTTGTCCTTGAGATCGTAGGAAGACTTATAAGCAAATTATTAGTTCATAGTCTAAAGTTAGCTAACATCAAATTATTACAAAAAAAAATCTTTTGAACCCTGCCAGACAGACATGTACACCTTACAATCATAACATGCTTAAAATATAGTTGGCCTATTGCATATAGTACATTTATCTAAGAAACAACTTAACCAGGAAAACTGAAGATTGACCAATGATCAATAAAAATTGGGTCATGGTCAGATGATAATTAACAGACAGACATATACACCATACATTATTTCATACACCCAATGTGGCTGATCTCTTGTTTAAAGTATTAGAAAACAGAGCCGTTGAAAATCGAAAAATAACATTGGGCAATGAACCGTGGCAATGAGATTAATGTCAAACAAAACTTGCCAGAATGACATCTACATCGTTAAATATTTGTGTATACACAAAATATAGTTGACCTATTGCATACAGTATGAGAAAATCGGCCCAAAACACAAAATCTTTACTTTAACCACTGAACCCGAACATTGAAGTCAAGGTCGGATGACATCTATACAAGTTGGACATGTACACCTTACAATCATTCCATAACCAAATATAGTAGACCTATTGTAATAGTATCATACCTGCCAATTTTTCGAAATGCACATGGGGGTTTTGCGTGCAAGATGGCTGTCATAGTTCTAAAAAGAAAACTTCAAGGGGGCCTGCAAATACATTTGATTGTTGTTTTTTGGCTTCTTCATACTTTTATAAGCCTAAAGTCATTGTAAAATTAATTGCTTTGTTGAAATTGTAGACAACATTACTCTTTTAAAATTTCAATTTTGGAGCCCTCGCAAATAGTGACAGTTGGCAGGTATGTAGTATCTGAGATATAGACTGGACTACCAAAACTTTACCTTGTTCACTTATCTATGAAATGAGGTCGAGATCAAACAGTTTAACGGACTCTATGGACTTTGCAAGTTAAACATATACCAAAAAAAGTTACCCTGTTACTGATAAGTTATAAATTAGCAATGCAAAATCTTTGTTTTCAAGTAGTCACTGAACCATGAACATTAGGTCTAGGTTTAGAAACTTCATAACACAAGACAGATGTATACAAAGTGTGGAAGATTTAGGTATTCTACATTCTGAAATATGATTTTTTTTTAGAAGTTTGTTAATGCCACACCCTTCTGGATCGCTTTTAGGTGTCACACCACCAATTACTCCCTCCAATGTAGAACATATGTGAAAGTAGGCATACTCGGACAAACAATAGTGCATTTGATGGCGTTGTTTACTTAAAATAACCAACAAATTGGCAGAAATGAAACTTTTGGGGAATGAGAAAATATTAAGACCATTTTCAATTTACTTGTTTATGAGTTTGCATGCAAAATTGAGGATTAATGCACTCTATTTAAGATTTCCAGAAAACCAGGAGTTATTTTTAGTGGTAGCTATATTCAGAAGACCCCTTCTTTTTTATAAGATTTTTTGAACATCTGGTGAAAATTGGCATATAGAAAGCTGATACCTGCACAATTCAGGATATACCTGGTTTCTATGAGGTTATAAACTTAAAAGTCATATGAAACCTCAAATCCCCAAAAAATATGCATATGTTTTTTATAACTAAATGGAAAATTTGCATTATACAACTTATTTACATATACTTTTTTCTGAGGAAAATTCTTTAATTTGTCCACATGTAGAAGAAGTTTACTTATTTTTAATTGCTTGCTTCCGACATATTTTCCGTATGCATAGTGACCTGAACGTAACCCTTCTCGATAAAATCCGGTGATCGTAATACGCATGGATCTGTCATTAAGATAAACAATTATCTGATTCTACATTTAAACACGTGCTCACTACCCATGCTTTTTGTTATTTGTTTACTATAAGGTTACAATCGGTAAACTTCGGCTTCAAAACACGGCATTAAATGAGCAGCCATATTTGTTAAATCATAACAGACAGAGAGCAAAACAATTGACGATTATACGATATATTTGCGTAAAAAATGATAAAATCGTGCACAGAGGACTAAGTTAATGATATATACATGCATTGGTTTAAGAATTGGATAATTGGATTATTTTTCAACACTCACTCGTCACTACACCATTTTCTACATTAGAAAATGCCTGTACCAAGTCAGGAATATGACAGTTGTTATCCAATTCGTTTGATGTGTTTGGACTTTTGATTTTGCCTTTTGATTTTGGACTTTCCTTTATGAATTTTCCTCGGAGTACAGTAATTTTGTGTTTTTATTTTTTTCGTTTCATATGACTTAAAGGTAAAATATTTAGAAAGCTGTGAAAATTGCAAAATTTGATTGAACAGATAGGGACTTTTAATTGGTGGTCTGACACCTATTACTATGTCGAGTTTTTGTGGCAGAAGTCGCAAGCTCGACAATAATTACTATCCACATTGGTATGTGTCCACACTGGTATTTTTTTTTATAATAAATTAAGGCTTTGAATTGTAGTTTTCCGGTCAAATAGCCACTGCCTTAAATATTCGACCTTGTGATATAATAGTGCTATTTAAAACTACATCATAAAAGATTACACTTTTAAAAGTTATCTGAATTTCAAATGGACACATGATTTAACATTTGCAATATGGTGTCACCAACTCTTCATATTTATATTCAGGTGAATCATTTGAGAATGCTGCAACAGTTCTCCTTTGAAATATACCACTTGTCTTGAGGTCTCGCTCAGTTCGCAAAGAATTCAAGGTTATCAGAATGTGTTCAGCAAAATCGGGTAATGTGGAGTAGTGATGGAGCACAGATTTTATTTTGTCATTTATGCTTTCAATCCTGTTCAATCCTGTTGTTGTTGCGATTCCCAAGATTAATACCATCCTTAAGCCCATCAACCCATTCCTGTCTGATGTGCCATTTTCTGTTAAAGTATGATATTACTAAGTTTGGTGATTTTTCGCAAAGTTCTTTGTAAAAAGTTTTATATTCATCCTCTAATTTTGAGTAGACTATCTTCTGCATAATTTTTTATAGATATAGGAAAATGTTGTATGCGTACGTGCCAATGAGATAACTCTCCATCCAAGTCACAATTTATAAAAGTAAACCACTATAAGTCAACACGGAGCCTAGGGTCACACCGAACAGCAAGCTATAAAGGGCCCCAAAAATTACTAAAAAAGTGTAAAACCGTTCACGGT
>NW_026963314.1:2720000-2737876 GCF_036588685.1 Mytilus trossulus
CAATCTAGAGAATGAAAACGTATTGGTATCACTGAAATGTACGGCCGCACCCTCCGACCTCACTGAAGAAACGTTTGTGGGAGAGTAAAGCCTAACCCCAAGTTAACCCCAACTCCTAAACTACAACAGATAAAGACTTGCGGTCTTCACTACAAGCTTAATTGTCGAAAAGTACTACCCATAACGGGGCCGATTTTTTAACGGCAAGCCGATCGCAGCAGAGGATCATGTTGAAATATTGAAAAGATAGACTTTGAAAAGTACCAAAAACCATAACCCGACCCCCCACCCCTCCAAAATTGTGATTTTTGAGAAGTTTGTGAAAAAACTTAATACGAAAATCCAATCGGTTACCCTCCTAGACTTACCCTTTCCGAGATGGAGTAAGGCCTCCAAAACAACAATTTTAACACATTTGGGGTTTGTGTTAGGGTTAGTGTTTGGGTTAGGGTCAGGGTTAAGGTTAGTGTTAAGGTTAGGGTTTGGGTTAGGGTTAGGGTTTGGGTTAGGGTTAGTGTTTGGGTTAGGGTCAGGGTTAAGGTTAGGGTTAAGGTTAGGGTTTGGGTTAGGGTTAGGGTTAGGGTTAGGGTTAGGGTTAGGGTTAGGGTTAGGGTTAGGGTTAGGGTTAGGGTTAGGGTTAGGGTTAGGGTAGTGTACTTTGGCGAGGGTTAGTGAGGTGCCCTTTCTCTCTTCTGCGCATGTCTGCCCTTTTTTGTGACTGCGCATGCGTCAGAAATTTCAAAAAATATTTCTAAGTCCAGAGTATGAAAAGTGCCTTTGACTTCAATCTTCAAACAGATGTAGAATGGATTTGAATAGAGATATTTTTATAAAGTTAACTGTTCCTAAAAGATAGAGAAGCAATCTAGAGAATGAAAAGGTATTGGTATCACTGAAATGTACGGCCGCACCCTCCGACCTCACTGAAGAAACGTTTGTGGGAGAGCAAAGCCTAACCCCAAGTTAACCCCAACTCCTAAACTACAACAGATAAAGACTTGCGGTCTTCACTACAAGCTTAATTGTCGAAAAGTACTACCCCTAACGGGGCCGATTTTTTAACGGCAAGCCGATCGCAGCAGAGGATCATATTAAAATATTGAAAAGATAGACTTTGAAAAGTACCAAAAACCATAACCCGACCCCCCACCCCTCCAAAATTGTGATTTTTGAGAAGTTTGTGAAAAAACTTAATACGAAAATCCAATCGGTTACCCTCCTAGACTTACCCTTTCCGAGATGGAGTAAGGCCTCCAAAACAACAATTTTAACACATTTGGGGTTTGGGTTAGGGTTAGTGTTTGGGTTAGGGTCAGGGTTAAGGTTAGTGTTAAGGTTAGGGTTTGGGTTAGGGTTAGGGTTTGGGTTAGGGTTAGTGTTTGGGTTAGGGTCAGGGTTAAGGTTAGTGTTAAGGTTAGGGTTTGGGTTAGGGTTAGGGTTAGGGTTTGGGTTAGGGTTAGTGTTAGGGTTAGTGTTTGGGTTAGGGTCAGGGTTAAGGTTAGGGTTTGGGTTAGTGTTTGGGTTAGGGTTAGGGTCAGGGTTAAGGTTAGTGTTTGGGTTAGGGTTAGGGTTAGGGTTAGGGTTAGGGTTTGGGTTAGGGGTTAGGGTTAGGGTCAGGGTCAGGGTTAGGGTCAGGGTTTGGGACATGGTAGTGTACTTTGGCGAGGGTTAGTGAGGTGCCCTTTCTCTCTTCTGCGCATGTCTGCCCTTTTTTGTGACTGCGCATGCGTCAGAAATTTCAAAAAATATTTCTAAGTCCAGAGTATGAAAAGTGCCTTTGACTTCAATCTTCAAACAGATGTAGAATGGATTTGAATAGAGATATTTTTATAAAGTTAACTGTTCCTAAAAGATAGAGAAGCAATCTAGAGAATGAAAACGTATTGGTATCACTGAAATGTACGGCCGCACCCTCCGACCTCACTGAAGAAACGTTTGTGGGAGAGTAAAGCCTAACCCCAAGTTAACCCCAACTCCTAAACTACAACAGATAAAGACTTGCGGTCTTCACTACAAGCTTAATTGTCGAAAAGTACTACCCCTAATGGGGCCGATTTTTTAACGGCAAGCCGATCGCAGCAGAGGATCATGTTGAAATATTGAAAAGATAGACTTTGAAAAGTACCAAAAACCATAACCCGACCCCCCACCCCTCCAAAATTGTGATTTTTGAGAAGTTTGTGAAAAAACTTAATACGAAAATCCAATCGGTTACCCTCCTAGACTTACCCTTTCCGAGATGGAGTAAGGCCTCCAAAACAACAATTTTAACACATTTGGGGTTTGGGTTAGGGTTAGTGTTTGGGTTAGGGTCAGGGTTAAGGTTAGTGTTAAGGTTAGGGTTTGGGTTAGGGTTAGGGTTTGGGTTAGGGTTAGTGTTTGGGTTAGGGTCAGGGTTAAGGTTAGTGTTAAGGTTAGGGTTTGGGTTAGGGTTAGGGTTAGGGTTTGGGTTAGGGTTAGTGTTAGGGTTAGTGTTTGGGTTAGGGTCAGGGTTAAGGTTAGGGTTTGGGTTAGTGTTTGGGTTAGGGTTAGGGTCAGGGTTAAGGTTAGTGTTTGGGTTAGGGTTAGGGTTAGGGTTAGGGTTTGGGTTAGGGGTTAGGGTTAGGGTCAGGGTCAGGGTTAGGGTCAGGGTTTGGGACATGGTAGTGTACTTTGGCGAGGGTTAGTGAGGTGCCCTTTCTCTCTTCTGCGCATGTCTGCCCTTTTTTGTGACTGCGCATGCGTCAGAAATTTCAAAAAATATTTCTAAGTCCAGAGTATGAAAAGTGCCTTTGACTTCAATCTTCAAACAGATGTAGAATGGATTTGAATAGAGATATTTTTATAAAGTTAACTGTTCCTAAAAGATAGAGAAGCAATCTAGAGAATGAAAACGTATTGGTATCACTGAAATGTACGGCCGCACCCTCCGACCTCACTGAAGAAACGTTTGTGGGAGAGTAAAGCCTAACCCCAAGTTAACCCCAACTCCTAAACTACAACAGATAAAGACTTGCGGTCTTCACTACAAGCTTAATTGTCGAAAAGTACTACCCCTAACGGGGCCGATTTTTTAACGGCAAGCCGATCGCAGCAGAGGATCATGTTGAAATATTGAAAAGATAGACTTTGAAAAGTACCAAAAACCATAACCCGACCCCCCACCCCTCCAAAATTGTGATTTTTGAGAAGTTTGTGAAAAAACTTAATACGAAAATCCAATCGGTTACCCTCCTAGACTTACCCTTTCCGAGATGGAGTAAGGCCTCCAAAACAACAATTTTAACACATTTGGGGTTTGGGTTAGGGTTAGTGTTTGGGTTAGGGTCAGGGTTAAGGTTAGTGTTAAGGTTAGGGTTTGGGTTAGGGTTAGGGTTTGGGTTAGGGTTAGTGTTTGGGTTAGGGTCAGGGTTAAGGTTAGTGTTAAGGTTAGGGTTTGGGTTAGGGTTAGGGTTAGGGTTTGGGTTAGGGTTAGGGTTAGGGTTAGGGTTAGGGTTAGGGTTAGGGTTAGGGTTAGGGTTAGGGTTAGGGTTAGGGTACTTTGGCGAGGGTTAGTGAGGTGCCCTTTCTCTCTTCTGCGCATGTCTGCCCTTTTTTGTGACTGCGCATGCGTCAGAAATTTCAAAAAATATTTCTAAGTCCAGAGTATGAAAAGTGCCTTTGACTTCAATCTTCAAACAGATGTAGAATGGATTTGAATAGAGATATTTTTATAAAGTTAACTGTTCCTAAAAGATAGAGAAGCAATCTAGAGAATGAAAACGTATTGGTATCACTGAAATGTACGGCCGCACCCTCCGACCTCACTGAAGAAACGTTTGTGGGAGAGTAAAGCCTAACCCCAAGTTAACCCCAACTCCTAAACTACAACAGATAAAGACTTGCGGTCTTCACTACAAGCTTAATTGTCGAAAAGTACTACCCATAACGGGGCCGATTTTTTAACGGCAAGCCGATCGCAGCAGAGGATCATGTTGAAATATTGAAAAGATAGACTTTGAAAAGTACCAAAAACCATAACCCGACCCCCCACCCCTCCAAAATTGTGATTTTTGAGAAGTTTGTGAAAAAACTTAATACGAAAATCCAATCGGTTACCCTCCTAGACTTACCCTTTCCGAGATGGAGTAAGGCCTCCAAAACAACAATTTTAACACATTTGGGGTTTGTGTTAGGGTTAGTGTTTGGGTTAGGGTCAGGGTTAAGGTTAGTGTTAAGGTTAGGGTTTGGGTTAGGGTTAGGGTTTGGGTTAGGGTTAGTGTTTGGGTTAGGGTCAGGGTTAAGGTTAGGGTTAAGGTTAGGGTTTGGGTTAGGGTTAGGGTTAGGGTTAGGGTTAGGGTTAGGGTTAGGGTTAGGGTTAGGGTTAGGGTTAGGGTTAGGGTTAGGGTTAGGGTAGTGTACTTTGGCGAGGGTTAGTGAGGTGCCCTTTCTCTCTTCTGCGCATGTCTGCCCTTTTTTGTGACTGCGCATGCGTCAGAAATTTCAAAAAATATTTCTAAGTCCAGAGTATGAAAAGTGCCTTTGACTTCAATCTTCAAACAGATGTAGAATGGATTTGAATAGAGATATTTTTATAAAGTTAACTGTTCCTAAAAGATAGAGAAGCAATCTAGAGAATGAAAAGGTATTGGTATCACTGAAATGTACGGCCGCACCCTCCGACCTCACTGAAGAAACGTTTGTGGGAGAGCAAAGCCTAACCCCAAGTTAACCCCAACTCCTAAACTACAACAGATAAAGACTTGCGGTCTTCACTACAAGCTTAATTGTCGAAAAGTACTACCCCTAACGGGGCCGATTTTTTAACGGCAAGCCGATCGCAGCAGAGGATCATATTAAAATATTGAAAAGATAGACTTTGAAAAGTACCAAAAACCATAACCCGACCCCCCACCCCTCCAAAATTGTGATTTTTGAGAAGTTTGTGAAAAAACTTAATACGAAAATCCAATCGGTTACCCTCCTAGACTTACCCTTTCCGAGATGGAGTAAGGCCTCCAAAACAACAATTTTAACACATTTGGGGTTTGGGTTAGGGTTAGTGTTTGGGTTAGGGTCAGGGTTAAGGTTAGTGTTAAGGTTAGGGTTTGGGTTAGGGTTAGGGTTTGGGTTAGGGTTAGTGTTTGGGTTAGGGTCAGGGTTAAGGTTAGTGTTAAGGTTAGGGTTTGGGTTAGGGTTAGGGTTAGGGTTTGGGTTAGGGTTAGTGTTAGGGTTAGTGTTTGGGTTAGGGTCAGGGTTAAGGTTAGGGTTTGGGTTAGTGTTTGGGTTAGGGTTAGGGTCAGGGTTAAGGTTAGTGTTTGGGTTAGGGTTAGGGTTAGGGTTAGGGTTAGGGTTTGGGTTAGGGGTTAGGGTTAGGGTCAGGGTCAGGGTTAGGGTCAGGGTTTGGGACATGGTAGTGTACTTTGGCGAGGGTTAGTGAGGTGCCCTTTCTCTCTTCTGCGCATGTCTGCCCTTTTTTGTGACTGCGCATGCGTCAGAAATTTCAAAAAATATTTCTAAGTCCAGAGTATGAAAAGTGCCTTTGACTTCAATCTTCAAACAGATGTAGAATGGATTTGAATAGAGATATTTTTATAAAGTTAACTGTTCCTAAAAGATAGAGAAGCAATCTAGAGAATGAAAACGTATTGGTATCACTGAAATGTACGGCCGCACCCTCCGACCTCACTGAAGAAACGTTTGTGGGAGAGTAAAGCCTAACCCCAAGTTAACCCCAACTCCTAAACTACAACAGATAAAGACTTGCGGTCTTCACTACAAGCTTAATTGTCGAAAAGTACTACCCCTAATGGGGCCGATTTTTTAACGGCAAGCCGATCGCAGCAGAGGATCATGTTGAAATATTGAAAAGATAGACTTTGAAAAGTACCAAAAACCATAACCCGACCCCCCACCCCTCCAAAATTGTGATTTTTGAGAAGTTTGTGAAAAAACTTAATACGAAAATCCAATCGGTTACCCTCCTAGACTTACCCTTTCCGAGATGGAGTAAGGCCTCCAAAACAACAATTTTAACACATTTGGGGTTTGGGTTAGGGTTAGTGTTTGGGTTAGGGTCAGGGTTAAGGTTAGTGTTAAGGTTAGGGTTTGGGTTAGGGTTAGGGTTTGGGTTAGGGTTAGTGTTTGGGTTAGGGTCAGGGTTAAGGTTAGTGTTAAGGTTAGGGTTTGGGTTAAGGTTAGGGTTAGGGTTTGGGTTAGGGTTAGTGTTAGGGTTAGTGTTTGGGTTAGGGTCAGGGTTAAGGTTAGGGTTTGGGTTAGTGTTTGGGTTAGGGTTAGGGTCAGGGTTAAGGTTAGTGTTTGGGTTAGGGTTAGGGTTAGGGTTAGGGTTAGGGTTTGGGTTAGGGGTTAGGGTTAGGGTCAGGGTCAGGGTTAGGGTCAGGGTTTGGGACATGGTAGTGTACTTTGGCGAGGGTTAGTGAGGTGCCCTTTCTCTCTTCTGCGCATGTCTGCCCTTTTTTGTGACTGCGCATGCGTCAGAAATTTCTAAAAATATTTCTAAGTCCAGAGTATGAAAAGTGCCTTTGACTTCAATCTTCAAACAGATGTAGAATGGATTTGAATAGAGATATTTTTATAAAGTTAACTGTTCCTAAAAGATAGAGAAGCAATCTAGAGAATGAAAACGTATTGGTATCACTGAAATGTACGGCCGCACCCTCCGACCTCACTGAAGAAACGTTTGTGGGAGAGTAAAGCCTAACCCCAAGTTAACCCCAACTCCTAAACTACAACAGATAAAGACTTGCGGTCTTCACTACAAGCTTAATTGTCGAAAAGTACTACCCATAACGGGGCCGATTTTTTAACGGCAAGCCGATCGCAGCAGAGGATCATGTTGAAATATTGAAAAGATAGACTTTGAAAAGTACCAAAAACCATAACCCGACCCCCCACCCCTCCAAAATTGTGATTTTTGAGAAGTTTGTGAAAAAACTTAATACGAAAATCCAATCGGTTACCCTCCTAGACTTACCCTTTCCGAGATGGAGTAAGGCCTCCAAAACAACAATTTTAACACATTTGGGGTTTGGGTTAGGGTTAGTGTTTGGGTTAGGGTCAGGGTTAAGGTTAGTGTTAAGGTTAGGGTTTGGGTTAGGGTTAGGGTTTGGGTTAGGGTTAGTGTTTGGGTTAGGGGTTAGGGTTAGGGTTAGGGTTAGGGTTAGGGTTAGGGTTAGGGTTAGGGTTAGGGTTAGGGTTAGGGTTAGGGTTAGGGTTAGGGTTAGGGTTAGGGTAGTGTACTTTGACGAGGGTTAGTGAGGTGCCCTTTCTCTCTTCTGCGCATGTCTGCCCTTTTATGTGACTGCGCATGCGTGGAAAGGGTTAGGGTTAGGGTTAGGGTTAAGGTTAGGGTTAAGGTTAGGGTTAGGGTTAGGGTTAGGGTTAAGGTTAGGGTTAGGGTTAGGGTTAGGGTTAAGGTTAGGGTTGGGGTTAGGGTTAGAGTTAAGGTTAAAGTCAGGGTTTGGTACATGGTAGTGGACTTTGGCGAGGGTTTGTGAGATGCCCTTTTTCACTTCTGCGCATGTCTGCCCTTTTCTGTGACTGCGCATGCGTGAGAAGGGTTAGGGTTAGGGTTAGGGTTAGGGTTAGTGTTAGGGTTAGGGTTAGGGTTAGGGTTAGGGTTAGGGTTAGGGTTAGGGTTACTGATATTTATGTCGCGAAACCATTTAAAGCGACAAAATTTTACTTTTTTGATAAAATTCTTTTTCTGGCCTGATCATAGTGGACATTTGATACCATTTTAATTGCATTCAGCACTAATGGGTGCCAATATTTGCAATTGTCTTGGTTATTACTGACTGGCATTTACATTTTATTGTGTTGGTTCCTCAGAATTGTCAGTTTTAGACAGGTGAGAGGTGTACGGTTACTAAAACTTTTGTCGGCAACTATAAGAATGCATGATTTGAGGTTTATAAGTCTACGGTTACTTATATTTATGTCGCAAAACAATATTAGCGACACTATTTCATGTGTTTTATCATATTCTGACAATAAAGCAATATTTATGAGTTTAAATGGATTCTCAGACACAAAAGTGAAGACATGAAGGTTTCAGATGGCTGTTTTTGTTAGCTGTATCTACAAATGGTGCCAATATGTATCCTTTTTAGTGAAACTACTGTGCTGGCATGAACATTTTCTTCTTATGATGAATAAGTTGACACAAAATGAGACCGGTTTAAGTCTACGGTTACTTTTATTTGTGTCGATAACAAAAAAAGGCGACAGATTTTCTTTCTTTTGATTAATTTTCTTGTACCGGCTTGGTAATTGAGTACTTTTTGTACCTCAAGATTGAATGTTAGACATTTAAGTGAAGAATTGTATATTTCAAATTGTTATTATCAGTATAAGGTGCCAACAATGACCTTTTTCTTGCTGATTCCATACCGGCATCATATTTTATTCTTTTTTGTACATAGTTTTGAGTCTACGGAGTCTAAAAACTTTGTCGGCAGATATAAAAAGTGCCAACATTTCTTCTTTTATATGATATTTAAGTACTGGTCTACTAAATGTCACATGCTGGAGTGTTTAATTAACTTAAACATATATATATATATATTTTTTTTTTTTTTTTTTTTTTTTTTTTAACTATATTGATTTCATCTTTGCAAGTGAGTCACATACTTTAAATTTCACACACCTAATTCAGAGAGTGAGAAACCATGAAAAACTCTTATGGACCGTGTGAAATAGCCGGCGTATTTCGTCTTTCTTTGATTTTGTTCAAACACGTTTCATGTTGCTACTCAATAACCCCGCTAGATATACACGTCTTATATACACCAATTACTGCCACTTTTTGTCACCTTGAGTATACAAAAAAGTGTCAGCCTTGGAATAGTAAAATGACTGAGGTTTCGTTATTTTTGTGGGAAATATGCAAAACTTACAAATAATTTTGCAGATTTTTCACCCCAACTTTTTTGTTACAGGAATGGAGTCTCCGACCTGAGTTTATAAAGAAAGTACTAGAAAAAACGAGTCTAATTTACTAAGATGTTTTTCCGATTGCTTGAGAGACGACAAAGATACGAGTCGGCAAACACGGCCAAATTGCAATGTTACAGATGGACAGGAAAATAATGTGTTTAATATGAACGACCAAACAATATATTCATCGAGTAGAAGTTTGTTGGGGCTTTCCAAAACGCTAAAGATCTTTCAAATCGGATAAGTAATGTCAGAGTTATCAACGTTCAAAGTTGTCTGCAATGTTCGACGAGAGGGTATATAGTTTTAACCCTAACACTAACCGAGTTCAATCTTCAAATAGATGTAGAATGGATTTGAATAGAGATATTTTCATAAAGTTAACTGTTCCTAAAAGATGGAAAGGCAATCTAGAGGATGAACACTTATTGGTATAACTGAAGTGTACGGCCGCACTTTACGACCTCACTGAAGAAACGTTTGTGCGAGAATGAAGCCTAACCCCGAAGTTAACCCCAACTCCCAAACTACAACAGATAAAGACATGCGGTTTTCACTACTGGCCTAATTGTCAAAAAGTACTACCCCTAACGGGGCCGAATTTTTAATGGCAAGCCGATCGAAGCATAGGATCATGTTGAAATGTTGAAAAGATTGACTATGAAAAGTACCAAAAACCATAACCCGACCCCCCACCCCTCCAAAACTGTGATTTTTGAGAAGTTCGTGAAAAAACTTAATACGAAAATCCAATCGGTTACCCTCCTAGACTAACCCTTACCGAGATGGAGTAAGGCCTCAAAAACAACAATTTTAACACATTTGGGGTTTGGGTTAGGGTTAGTGTTAAGGTTAGGGTCAGTGTTAGGGTTAGTGTTAAGGTTAGGGTTAGGGTTAGGGTTAGGGTTAGGGTTAG
The DNA here is from genome assembly GCF_036588685.1 of Mytilus trossulus. Classification (NCBI taxonomy): domain Eukaryota; kingdom Metazoa; phylum Mollusca; class Bivalvia; order Mytilida; family Mytilidae; genus Mytilus; species Mytilus trossulus. Next base: position 2,729,833 of record NW_026963314.1, read on the forward strand.
GGTTAGGGTTAGGGTTAGGGTTAGGGTTAGGGTTAGGGTTAGGGTTAGGGTTAGGGTTAGGGTAGTGTACTTTGACGAGGGTTAGTGAGGTGCCCTTTCTCTCTTCTGCGCATGTCTGCCCTTTTATGTGACTGCGCATGCGTGGAAAGGGTTAGGGTTAGGGTTAGGGTTGAGGTTAGGGTTAAGGTTAGGGTTAGGGTTAGGGTTAGGGTTAAGGTTAGGGTTAGGGTTAGGGTTAGGGTTAAGGTTAGGGTTGGGGTTAGGGTTAGAGTTAAGGTTAAAGTCAGGGTTTGGTACATGGTAGTGGACTTTGGCGAGGGTTTGTGAGATGCCCTTTTTCACTTCTGCGCATGTCTGCCCTTTTCTGTGACTGCGCATGCGTGAGAAGGGTTAGGGTTAGGGTTAGGGTTAGGGTTAGTGTTAGGGTTAGGGTTAGGGTTAGGGTTAGGGTTAGGGTTAGGGTTAGGGTTACTGATATTTATGTCGCGAAACCATTTAAAGCGACAAAATTTTACTTTTTTGATAAAATTCTTTTTCTGGCCTGATCATAGTGGACATTTGATACCATTTTAATTGCATTCAGCACTAATGGGTGCCAATATTTGCAATTGTCTTGGTTATTACTGACTGGCATTTACATTTTATTGTGTTGGTTCCTCAGAATTGTCAGTTTTAGACAGGTGAGAGGTGTACGGTTACTAAAACTTTTGTCGGCAACTATAAGAATGCATGATTTGAGGTTTATAAGTCTACGGTTACTTATATTTATGTCGCAAAACAATATTAGCGACACTATTTCATGTGTTTTATCATATTCTGACAATAAAGCAATATTTATGAGTTTAAATGGATTCTCAGACACAAAAGTGAAGACATGAAGGTTTCAGATGGCTGTTTTTGTTAGCTGTATCTACAAATGGTGCCAATATGTATCCTTTTTAGTGAAACTACTGTGCTGGCATGAACATTTTCTTCTTATGATGAATAAGTTGACACAAAATGAGACCGGTTTAAGTCTACGGTTACTTTTATTTGTGTCGATAACAAAAAAAGGCGACAGATTTTCTTTCTTTTGATTAATTTTCTTGTACCGGCTTGGTAATTGAGTACTTTTTGTACCTCAAGATTGAATGTTAGACATTTAAGTGAAGAATTGTATATTTCAAATTGTTATTATCAGTATAAGGTGCCAACAATGACCTTTTTCTTGCTGATTCCATACCGGCATCATATTTTATTCTTTTTTGTACATAGTTTTGAGTCTACGGAGTCTAAAAACTTTGTCGGCAGATATAAAAAGTGCCAACATTTCTTCTTTTATATGATATTTAAGTACTGGTCTACTAAATGTCACATGCTGGAGTGTTTAATTAACTTAAACATATATATATATATATTTTTTTTTTTTTTTTTTTTTTTTTTTTAACTATATTGATTTCATCTTTGCAAGTGAGTCACATACTTTAAATTTCACACACCTAATTCAGAGAGTGAGAAACCATGAAAAACTCTTATGGACCGTGTGAAATAGCCGGCGTATTTCGTCTTTCTTTGATTTTGTTCAAACACGTTTCATGTTGCTACTCAATAACCCCGCTAGATATACACGTCTTATATACACCAATTACTGCCACTTTTTGTCACCTTGAGTATACAAAAAAGTGTCAGCCTTGGAATAGTAAAATGACTGAGGTTTCGTTATTTTTGTGGGAAATATGCAAAACTTACAAATAATTTTGCAGATTTTTCACCCCAACTTTTTTGTTACAGGAATGGAGTCTCCGACCTGAGTTTATAAAGAAAGTACTAGAAAAAACGAGTCTAATTTACTAAGATGTTTTTCCGATTGCTTGAGAGACGACAAAGATACGAGTCGGCAAACACGGCCAAATTGCAATGTTACAGATGGACAGGAAAATAATGTGTTTAATATGAACGACCAAACAATATATTCATCGAGTAGAAGTTTGTTGGGGCTTTCCAAAACGCTAAAGATCTTTCAAATCGGATAAGTAATGTCAGAGTTATCAACGTTCAAAGTTGTCTGCAATGTTCGACGAGAGGGTATATAGTTTTAACCCTAACACTAACCGAGTTCAATCTTCAAATAGATGTAGAATGGATTTGAATAGAGATATTTTCATAAAGTTAACTGTTCCTAAAAGATGGAAAGGCAATCTAGAGGATGAACACTTATTGGTATAACTGAAGTGTACGGCCGCACTTTACGACCTCACTGAAGAAACGTTTGTGCGAGAATGAAGCCTAACCCCGAAGTTAACCCCAACTCCCAAACTACAACAGATAAAGACATGCGGTTTTCACTACTGGCCTAATTGTCAAAAAGTACTACCCCTAACGGGGCCGAATTTTTAATGGCAAGCCGATCGAAGCATAGGATCATGTTGAAATGTTGAAAAGATTGACTATGAAAAGTACCAAAAACCATAACCCGACCCCCCACCCCTCCAAAACTGTGATTTTTGAGAAGTTCGTGAAAAAACTTAATACGAAAATCCAATCGGTTACCCTCCTAGACTAACCCTTACCGAGATGGAGTAAGGCCTCAAAAACAACAATTTTAACACATTTGGGGTTTGGGTTAGGGTTAGTGTTAAGGTTAGGGTCAGTGTTAGGGTTAGTGTTAAGGTTAGGGTTAGGGTTAGGGTTAGGGTTAGGGTTAGGGTTAGGGTTAGGGTTAGGGTTAGGGTTAGGGTTAGGGTTAGGGTTAGGGTTAGGGTTAGGGTAGTGTACTTTGACGAGGGTTAGTGAGGTGCCCTTTCTCTCTTCTGCGCATGTCTGCCCTTTTATGTGACTGCGCATGCGTGGAAAGGGTTAGGGTTAGGGTTAGGGTTGAGGTTAGGGTTAAGGTTAGGGTTAGGGTTAGGGTTAGGGTTAAGGTTAGGGTTAGGGTTAGGGTTAGGGTTAAGGTTAGGGTTGGGGTTAGGGTTAGAGTTAAGGTTAAAGTCAGGGTTTGGTACATGGTAGTGGACTTTGGCGAGGGTTTGTGAGATGCCCTTTTTCACTTCTGCGCATGTCTGCCCTTTTCTGTGACTGCGCATGCGTGAGAAGGGTTAGGGTTAGGGTTAGGGTTAGGGTTAGTGTTAGGGTTAGGGTTAGGGTTAGGGTTAGGGTTAGGGTTAGGGTTAGGGTTACTGATATTTATGTCGCGAAACCATTTAAAGCGACAAAATTTTACTTTTTTGATAAAATTCTTTTTCTGGCCTGATCATAGTGGACATTTGATACCATTTTAATTGCATTCAGCACTAATGGGTGCCAATATTTGCAATTGTCTTGGTTATTACTGACTGGCATTTACATTTTATTGTGTTGGTTCCTCAGAATTGTCAGTTTTAGACAGGTGAGAGGTGTACGGTTACTAAAACTTTTGTCGGCAACTATAAGAATGCATGATTTGAGGTTTATAAGTCTACGGTTACTTATATTTATGTCGCAAAACAATATTAGCGACACTATTTCATGTGTTTTATCATATTCTGACAATAAAGCAATATTTATGAGTTTAAATGGATTCTCAGACACAAAAGTGAAGACATGAAGGTTTCAGATGGCTGTTTTTGTTAGCTGTATCTACAAATGGTGCCAATATGTATCCTTTTTAGTGAAACTACTGTGCTGGCATGAACATTTTCTTCTTATGATGAATAAGTTGACACAAAATGAGACCGGTTTAAGTCTACGGTTACTTTTATTTGTGTCGATAACAAAAAAAGGCGACAGATTTTCTTTCTTTTGATTAATTTTCTTGTACCGGCTTGGTAATTGAGTACTTTTTGTACCTCAAGATTGAATGTTAGACATTTAAGTGAAGAATTGTATATTTCAAATTGTTATTATCAGTATAAGGTGCCAACAATGACCTTTTTCTTGCTGATTCCATACCGGCATCATATTTTATTCTTTTTTGTACATAGTTTTGAGTCTACGGAGTCTAAAAACTTTGTCGGCAGATATAAAAAGTGCCAACATTTCTTCTTTTATATGATATTTAAGTACTGGTCTACTAAATGTCACATGCTGGAGTGTTTAATTAACTTAAACATATATATATATATATTTTTTTTTTTTTTTTTTTTTTTTTTTTTTTTTTTAACTATATTGATTTCATCTTTGCAAGTGAGTCACATACTTTAAATTTCACACACCTAATTCAGAGAGTGAGAAACCATGAAAAACTCTTATGGACCGTGTGAAATAGCCGGCGTATTTCGTCTTTCTTTGATTTTGTTCAAACACGTTTCATGTTGCTACTCAATAACCCCGCTAGATATACACGTCTTATATACACCAATTACTGCCACTTTTTGTCACCTTGAGTATACAAAAAAGTGTCAGCCTTGGAATAGTAAAATGACTGAGGTTTCGTTATTTTTGTGGGAAATATGCAAAACTTACAAATAATTTTGCAGATTTTTCACCCCAACTTTTTTGTTACAGGAATGGAGTCTCCGACCTGAGTTTATAAAGAAAGTACTAGAAAAAACGAGTCTAATTTACTAAGATGTTTTTCCGATTGCTTGAGAGACGACAAAGATACGAGTCGGCAAACACGGCCAAATTGCAATGTTACAGATGGACAGGAAAATAATGTGTTTAATATGAACGACCAAACAATATATTCATCGAGTAGAAGTTTGTTGGGGCTTTCCAAAACGCTAAAGATCTTTCAAATCGGATAAGTAATGTCAGAGTTATCAACGTTCAAAGTTGTCTGCAATGTTCGACGAGAGGGTATATAGTTTTAACCCTAACACTAACCGAGTTCAATCTTCAAATAGATGTAGAATGGATTTGAATAGAGATATTTTCATAAAGTTAACTGTTCCTAAAAGATGGAAAGGCAATCTAGAGGATGAACACTTATTGGTATAACTGAAGTGTACGGCCGCACTTTACGACCTCACTGAAGAAACGTTTGTGCGAGAATGAAGCCTAACCCCGAAGTTAACCCCAACTCCCAAACTACAACAGATAAAGACATGCGGTTTTCACTACTGGCCTAATTGTCAAAAAGTACTACCCCTAACGGGGCCGAATTTTTAATGGCAAGCCGATCGAAGCATAGGATCATGTTGAAATGTTGAAAAGATTGACTATGAAAAGTACCAAAAACCATAACCCGACCCCCCACCCCTCCAAAACTGTGATTTTTGAGAAGTTCGTGAAAAAACTTAATACGAAAATCCAATCGGTTACCCTCCTAGACTAACCCTTACCGAGATGGAGTAAGGCCTCAAAAACAACAATTTTAACACATTTGGGGTTTGGGTTAGGGTTAGTGTTAAGGTTAGGGTCAGTGTTAGGGTTAGTGTTAAGGTTAGGGTTAGGGTTAGGGTTAGGGTTAGGGTTAGGGTTAGGGTTAGGGTTAGGGTTAGGGTTAGGGTTAGGGTTAGGGTTAGGGTTAGGGTTAGGGTAGTGTACTTTGACGAGGGTTAGTGAGGTGCCCTTTCTCTCTTCTGCGCATGTCTGCCCTTTTATGTGACTGCGCATGCGTGGAAAGGGTTAGGGTTAGGGTTAGGGTTGAGGTTAGGGTTAAGGTTAGGGTTAGGGTTAGGGTTAGGGTTAAGGTTAGGGTTAGGGTTAGGGTTAGGGTTAAGGTTAGGGTTGGGGTTAGGGTTAGAGTTAAGGTTAAAGTCAGGGTTTGGTACATGGTAGTGGACTTTGGCGAGGGTTTGTGAGATGCCCTTTTTCACTTCTGCGCATGTCTGCCCTTTTCTGTGACTGCGCATGCGTGAGAAGGGTTAGGGTTAGGGTTAGGGTTAGGGTTAGTGTTAGGGTTAGGGTTAGGGTTAGGGTTAGGGTTAGGGTTAGGGTTAGGGTTACTGATATTTATGTCGCGAAACCATTTAAAGCGACAAAATTTTACTTTTTTGATAAAATTCTTTTTCTGGCCTGATCATAGTGGACATTTGATACCATTTTAATTGCATTCAGCACTAATGGGTGCCAATATTTGCAATTGTCTTGGTTATTACTGACTGGCATTTACATTTTATTGTGTTGGTTCCTCAGAATTGTCAGTTTTAGACAGGTGAGAGGTGTACGGTTACTAAAACTTTTGTCGGCAACTATAAGAATGCATGATTTGAGGTTTATAAGTCTACGGTTACTTATATTTATGTCGCAAAACAATATTAGCGACACTATTTCATGTGTTTTATCATATTCTGACAATAAAGCAATATTTATGAGTTTAAATGGATTCTCAGACACAAAAGTGAAGACATGAAGGTTTCAGATGGCTGTTTTTGTTAGCTGTATCTACAAATGGTGCCAATATGTATCCTTTTTAGTGAAACTACTGTGCTGGCATGAACATTTTCTTCTTATGATGAATAAGTTGACACAAAATGAGACCGGTTTAAGTCTACGGTTACTTTTATTTGTGTCGATAACAAAAAAAGGCGACAGATTTTCTTTCTTTTGATTAATTTTCTTGTACCGGCTTGGTAATTGAGTACTTTTTGTACCTCAAGATTGAATGTTAGACATTTAAGTGAAGAATTGTATATTTCAAATTGTTATTATCAGTATAAGGTGCCAACAATGACCTTTTTCTTGCTGATTCCATACCGGCATCATATTTTATTCTTTTTTGTACATAGTTTTGAGTCTACGGAGTCTAAAAACTTTGTCGGCAGATATAAAAAGTGCCAACATTTCTTCTTTTATATGATATTTAAGTACTGGTCTACTAAATGTCACATGCTGGAGTGTTTAATTAACTTAAACATATATATATATATATTTTTTTTTTTTTTTTTTTTTTTTTTTTTTTTTTTAACTATATTGATTTCATCTTTGCAAGTGAGTCACATACTTTAAATTTCACACACCTAATTCAGAGAGTGAGAAACCATGAAAAACTCTTATGGACCGTGTGAAATAGCCGGCGTATTTCGTCTTTCTTTGATTTTGTTCAAACACGTTTCATGTTGCTACTCAATAACCCCGCTAGATATACACGTCTTATATACACCAATTACTGCCACTTTTTGTCACCTTGAGTATACAAAAAAGTGTCAGCCTTGGAATAGTAAAATGACTGAGGTTTCGTTATTTTTGTGGGAAATATGCAAAACTTACAAATAATTTTGCAGATTTTTCACCCCAACTTTTTTGTTACAGGAATGGAGTCTCCGACCTGAGTTTATAAAGAAAGTACTAGAAAAAACGAGTCTAATTTACTAAGATGTTTTTCCGATTGCTTGAGAGACGACAAAGATACGAGTCGGCAAACACGGCCAAATTGCAATGTTACAGATGGACAGGAAAATAATGTGTTTAATATGAACGACCAAACAATATATTCATCGAGTAGAAGTTTGTTGGGGCTTTCCAAAACGCTAAAGATCTTTCAAATCGGATAAGTAATGTCAGAGTTATCAACGTTCAAAGTTGTCTGCAATGTTCGACGAGAGGGTATATAGTTTTAACCCTAACACTAACCGAGTTCAATCTTCAAATAGATGTAGAATGGATTTGAATAGAGATATTTTCATAAAGTTAACTGTTCCTAAAAGATGGAAAGGCAATCTAGAGGATGAACACTTATTGGTATAACTGAAGTGTACGGCCGCACTTTACGACCTCACTGAAGAAACGTTTGTGCGAGAATGAAGCCTAACCCCGAAGTTAACCCCAACTCCCAAACTACAACAGATAAAGACATGCGGTTTTCACTACTGGCCTAATTGTCAAAAAGTACTACCCCTAACGGGGCCGAATTTTTAATGGCAAGCCGATCGAAGCATAGGATCATGTTGAAATGTTGAAAAGATTGACTATGAAAAGTACCAAAAACCATAACCCGACCCCCACCCCTCCAAAACTGTGATTTTTGAGAAGTTCGTGAAAAAACTTAATACGAAAATCCAATCGGTTACCCTCCTAGACTAACCTTACCGAGATGGAGTAAGGCCTCAAAAACAACAATTTTAACACATTTGGGGTTTGGGTTAGGGTTAGTGTTAAGGTTAGGGTCAGTGTTAGGGTTAGTGTTAAGGTTAGGGTTAGGGTT